>NC_048227.1:23085984-23093587 GCF_002007445.2 Ailuropoda melanoleuca
AGCATCGAACTTTGCATCGGAATCCAGGGATGTACTGTATGGTGACTAACATAATATAATTAAAAAAATCAGTATAAAATTAAAAAAAAGTAGAAACAGAAGGAAAACTGCTAAACTCATTCTATGAGGCCAGTATTTCCTTGGTCCCCAAACCAGGCAAAGACCCCATCAAAAAGGAGAATTACAGACTGATATCCCTGATGAATATGGACCCCAAAATTCTCAACAAGATCATAGCTAATTGGATCCAAGAGTACATTAAAAGGATTATCTATCATGACCATATCAACAAGAAAAGAATCAAGAACCATATGATCCTCTCAATTGATGCAGAAAAAGCATTTGACAAAATACAGCANCAGAAAAAGCATTTGACAAAATACAGCATCCTTTCCTGATTAAAACCCTTCAGAGTGTAGGGATAGAGGGTACATTCCTCAATTTCATAAAAACCATCTATGAAAAGCCTACAGCAAATATCATTCTCAGTGGGGAAAAGCTAATAGCCTTTCCTTTAAGGTCAGGAACATGACAAGGATGCCCACTCTTGCCATTATTATTCAGCATAGTACTAGAAGTCCTTGCAACAGCAATCGGACAACAAAAAAGGATAAAAGGTATTCAAATCGGGAAAGAAGAAGTCAAAATGTCTCTCTTCGCAGATGACATGATACTCCATATGGAAAACCCAAAACACTCCACCCCCAAACTGCTAGAATTTATAGAGCAATTCAATAATGCAGCGGGATACAAAATCCATTCTCAGAAACCAGTTACATTTCTATACCCGAACAATGAGACTGAAGAAAGAGAAATTAGGGAATTGATTCCATTTACAATAGCACCAAAAATCATATGTTATCTCGGAATTAACTTAACCAGATACATAAAGGATCTATATTCTAGAAACTAGAGATCACTCTTGAAAGACATTGAAGAAGACATAAAAAAAAATGGAAAAATATTCCATGCTCATGGATCGGAAGAATAAACATAGTTAAAATGTCTATGCTACCCAGAGCAATCTACACTTTCAATGCCACCCCGATCAAAATATCAAAGACATTTTTGAAAGAACTGGAAGAAACAGCCCTTAAATTTGTGTGGAACCAGAAAAGGCCCTGAATAGCCAAGTAATTGTTGAAAAAGAAAAACAAAGCTGGGGGCATCACGTTGCCGGATTTCAAGCTATACTACAAAGCTGTGATCACCAGGACAGCATGGTACTGGCACAAAAACAGACACATAGACCAATGGAACAGAATAGGGAACCCAGAAATGGACCCTTGGCTCTTTGGGCAACTAATTTTTGACAAAGCAGGAAAAAACATGCAGTGGAAAAAAGACAGTCTCTTCAATAAATAAGTGCTGGGAAAATTGGACGGCTATATACAAAAGAATGAAACTTGACCACTCTCTCACACCATACAAAAAGATAAACTCCAAATGGATGAAAGACCTTGATTTGAGACAGTAATCCATCAAAATCCTAGAGGAGAGCATAGGCAGCAACCTCTGTGACATTGGCCAAAGCAACCTTTTTCATGACACATATCCAAAGGCAAGAGAAACAAAAGAAAAAATGAACTTGTGGGACTTCATCAAGATAAATGACTTCTGCACAGCCAAGGAAACAGTCAAAAAAACTAAGAGGCAGCCCACGCAATGGGGGAAGATATTTGCAAATGACACTACAGATAGAAGACCGGTATCCAAGATCTACAAAGAACTTCTCAAACTCAATACACAAGAAACAAATAATCAAATCAAAAAATGGTCAGAAGATATGAACAGACACTTTTCCAATGAAGACATACAAAAGGCTACCAGACACATGAAAAAATGTTCAAAATCATTAGCCTTCAGGGAAATTCAAATCAAAACCACACTGAGATACCACCTTACGTCAGAATGGCAAAAATTGACAAGACAAGAAACAGCAAATCTTGGAGAGGATGTGGAGAAAGGGGAACCCTCTTACACTCTTGGTGGGAATGCAGGCTGTTACAGCCACTTTTGAAAACTGTGGAGGTCCCTTAAAAAGTTAAAAATTGAGCTACCCTATGATCCAGCAATTGCACTACTGGGTATTTACCCCAAAGAAACAGACGTAGTGAAAAAGGGCCATATGCACCCTAATGTTTATAGCAGCATTGCCCACAATAGCTAATTTGTGGAAGGAGACAAGATGCCCCTCAAATCATGACTGGATAAAGAAGCTGTGGTCCGTATATACAATGGAATATTACTCAGCTATCAGAAAGAATGAATTCTCAACATTTGCTGCAACATGGACGGCACTGGAGGAGATAATGCTAAGTGAAATAAGTCAAGCAGAGAAAGACAATTATCATATGGTTTCACTCATTCATGGAACATAAGAAATAGCAGGGAGATCAGTAGGAGAAGGAAGGAACGAATGAAGGGGGAGGTAAACAGAAGGGGGAATGAACCATGAGAGACTATTGACTCTGGGAAACAAACTGAGGGCTTCAAAGGGGAGGGGGGCAGGGGTGGGGGACTGGGATAGGCCGGTGCTGGGTATTGAGGAGGACACATATTGCATGGAGCACTGGGTGTTATACGCAAACAATGAATCATGGAAAACTGCATCAAAACTAAGGATGTAGTATATGGTGACTAACAAAACATAATAAAAAATTATTTAAAAAAAAGAATCCCTCTACTTGTATCCTTTCTACAACTATTTTGAATGATCAATGTTGGTGTCGTGTTGCAATCGCAGTCTGACACACACGTTCTGAAGGGGGTACGTCATGACCAGTGCCCCACAAGCCCTTCAGTTGGGCTTCTAGGGGCAGGTCGTTTGGTCCTAAATCACAGTGAGAGCCAGTTTCTTCTCTCATCACATGTTCTGGAGTTTTCCATTGGAAAGCGTATACATTTTTGTGAATTCTCTTGTTTTTACTTCCCATCTTAATTTCCTGTTGAACAAAATTACCCTGGAACTCAGTGTGCTGAAATTTCTGAGTCATTGTGTTTTAAGATAAGCACAGCTACTGAGTGTATATAAAGTTTATTGGTATCATGTGTCTTTTAGAAAACACTTTTCCAATTCCCCTGTCAGATCACAGACCCCTAATTCCTCAAGCGTCTTTGTGGCCATGGACAGAAACTGCAGAGAGCAAAAGACCCCTTTGTCAGGAAGTGAGGCAGCGTGGGGACAGTCAGGGGCTTGCAGGCAAAGGATTCATCTCGAGTGGTTCGGATTCCTTGAGGAGAAAGGGCAGTTCCATCACATTCTCTCTATTCCTAACAAACCAAAATATTCTGTGTGGTTGAGGAGGAAAGAGGAAGTGTTGTCCAGGATACCGATGCCTCCATGTCTGGAGTGTCCTGTCTCACTAGTTTGCGATGATCCTTTTTCATCTTTGAAGATGCTGCTTCTTGCTAGTGAACGTCGGCAGACATGGTTCGTGATGTTTGGTGACAGTAGGTTATTCCTGTAACGTCCANTGTCCATTCCCCTCTTCCCCCTTGTTATAATAGTTGGCAGCAGTGGGGAGGGGTCAAGTTCTCTAGCACGGATGCGGCTCTGCTGGAACGTGGTATTGGAGAAGGAGCCAGATGCGGAGAGCTCTTTCTTTGGGTTTCATCTCTTGGTGTTACAACTTCTGTCTGTCTTACCAAACTATTTTCCTGTCTGTCTGCAGGCCGGTACAGATGTGAGAGGGTTTCCCCGGCCCACCTACACGCCCTCCCATATGGGCCAAACTTCACCAGGCTTCATTGGCTCTGGGCCACCTCAGCCTCCTCCACCTTGGTGGACACGGGGGCCTCCCCCGCACCTCGTTCCTCCACCATGTGGTAAGATGATCTGGATTGGATGCTGTGAGTTGTAGCGCATATCCATCGTGTAACTACTTGTGTCAGTGGAGAAGACGTAGAGGAGGTACCACGAGGCTTTCCAATGCAAGGATAAACCTGAGTGAGGACACAGTAACGTTCCTCTGCTTTCTGTGGACATCCATTCCGTGGACTGTCTCGTTTCACCATACAGAACTGGGCAGCAGGGGTCTGCCATTGAGAAGAAGTGTGACATTGTGCAAAAGACAGGCATAAAAGCATTGCCCAGGTGCATTGCACAGACATGACGTTTTGGGCTCTGGGTTGGATGGAGTACAGTCTTCACATCACTTGCACGTATGGAGGCCCTAGTTATCCAGTGTTATTGATTAGTTATGAAATCATCTCTACTGTGTGCAGTGGTCATATCCCCAAGGGTGAGGGACTGGTCTCTCCTTTGTCCACAGAGGTCAGCGGAGACCTGTGAGAAACGCTCTGCTTCTGGAAGGGACCTGAGAGTGGGAGTGGAACAGGCTGGGGCAGGTGTAGAGGCTTGGCTTGAATCCTGCATGGTCAACACCAGTCTGAATCCACCTCTCTCTCTTCTAGGGCTTCAGCCCCATTCAGAAGCCTGTGGTGCTCAAGGGGACAACAGCGGCACCCCGCCCAAGAAGGTCCCAGAGAAGGACCAGGTAAATATGGTGGCTGTTTCCAGTTGTAACCATTTCTGGAACCCTGTTCCTGTCTGGGCAACACCGTGTCCTGGCCTTGTGTCTGTTGGGTATATCTTGGGACCTGTGTGTTGTGCCATTTACTTTTTAAAATGCCAAGTCTTCATGCAGGAGACTACAGGCTTCTGTGTTTCCAGATCATCACCTTAGGGATGTGTCGGTGGAACAAAGGCAGAGTTTGTGCAGAGGCCTTGACATTGCAAGGGAAACCCTGCCTGAGATGTTGTAATATCCTGAAGTTTCTCAGGACATAATGCATTGTGCTTGGCTATTTCCTCACACTAAGCAGTGGGGCAGGTGCCACTGTTGGGAAGGAAGTGTCTCTGTTGCACAATGGCAGACATGTGGACTCTGGACATGCACGGCAATAAGAAATACATTTGTTGTTCTGGGAGGAATGAAACACCTCTCACTTCATGTGCAGCATGTTGAGTTTGAGCTGTCATTTCATTAGTTATAGAAACCACTGAAGTGGGGCTCTGGTCCCTTGATTCATCATTAGGGTTGGGGTCTGCCCCTTCCTCTGCATCCTGTGGATACTTGGGGAAACCCTCTTGTCCAGTCAAGGAGGTGAGAATGAGAGACAGTGGCAGATGCTGGAGGCAGGTGTGGAGGTTTTGTGGGAATGATGCTCAGTCACTTCCTATGGGCTCGTCCTCTGTCTTTTCTGTGGCGTGGGTCAGAGACAGACGCCAGTGCGTCCCCCATAAGGAACAGCAGTCCTGCGTGCAGGCGTCTCATGTCATGGAGGAGTGAATGTTGCTGAGGACGTGATCACTTTCTCCAAGTTGCTCAGGAGATCCATTTGATGGACTTCATCTTTCACTCCTGCTGAGGTGGTTGGCAGGTCCATTTGTGGTGAAGGAGAGCCGCTTTCTCCAAGAGCTCGGCACAGCAGGTGTGCGCACAGACACTGTTCAGAAACCATATCCTGTGCTCTGGGAGGGATGAGGTCTAGTCTTAACGTTAGGAATTTAGGGTGTCTGAGAGAAGGGAGGGACACGTTCATTAAACGACACAGATGTTGTGTTCCGTATTAGGGAAGCACCAGCGATGTATCTGAAGGACAAGAGAGGGAGCCATGGGTCACACAGAAACAGGAGACTGGATAAGAAGAAGGATGGAGGTGCTCAGGGGAGTGGATGGTCTCTCTTAGGTAGAGCAGAGGCCATTCCTGGCAGGCCAGCAGCTTAAGCAGTGAGTGTGAAGGCAGAGTGAGGTCCACACTGAGTTGCTGCGCGTGTCTGTCTCACAGAGTGTATAATGCAGTTATTTGCATGAAAATGTCATTGTTGGCATAAAGCTGTTCACTCATAATCTATAAAGTTTATTGTTTCCCTAAATTTCTGAAGGTTCTGAACTGTGTGAAAGAATGCCGTGGAGATGTGGGAAATTTAATTTGGTTCTTTGGGGATTCTTGTCTGCCTCAATTTGTGTGCCCCCGTGTGAGAAAGTGAAGACAGGACTGAGATCAGAGAGCTGCTGCCTTGGCTTCAGCCTGAGTGAGGCTCTTAGTGGGGAATTCGGGGTTGACCAGGAGCCGCCCTAGCTCGAGCCCTGTCACCACCCTCTGCATCTGAGTCCCCTCCCTCCCTGCAGCTTTGCATCTCCCAGAACTTCTGCCACAGTATCCTGCGGATTTGCCTGTGTTCCTGATGTCTCAGCCCAAATGCCAGCTCTCCGTGGGGCCTACTCAGAGCCTCAGCTCTGTTTTCTTTGAAACAGGGAGCATATTGGTTTCTGAGGTTATTAGAGGCACAGGAGTTGAAGTACATAAAGTGTCTGCAGGGGCCCTTGGGCGGCTCAGGCGGTTAAGCATCCAACATTGTTTTTGACTCAGGTCATGATTTCATGGTCATGCAATCAAATCTGTGTGGGACTCAGCATTGAGTGTGGAGCTTGCTTGGGATTCTCCCTTTCCTTCTCCCTCTTCCCCTTCCCACCTCTAAGAAACAAAGAAAGAAAGAATATGCAAAATATCTGGGCTGTTGGCCATACTGCCTTCTCACTGTTTCAATGAAAATAGCTCCATGCACATGATCATCAAAAGATGTTCATTTAAGTCCACGAAATTACCACTATACCTGAACACCTCAGCCTAGAGATCGGCAATCCTCATTTCAAGGAGAAGGCAAAGACCCCCCCCCTTTTTTATTGAATTTCAGAACCTAGTTAACAAGTAAGAAAAAGATTATGAGAACGTGTACATTCAGACATTTATTTGTAAGATGTGAAGGTAATTATTTTCTATTACATATAGACTCACAGAGGCAGCCACACACTCAGGTGTTCGTCCAAAGCCTCAGATATACTGTAGGAGGCAAATGCATATGGAAAAAAATAAGATCCCATTGAAATAACCTAAAATCTATTTGCCTTACAGGACAGTTTGAAATTTGAAGATCTCCCTGAGAGGTAACAACCAGGCTGTGCAGAGTATATATGTTGTAAAGGTGTCAGATGAGCCTAATGGTCTGAATGCCTTCCCTGCCCATCCTGTCCCCTGTGCTCTGTCTCTCCTTGTATCCCCCCAATAAACCTTTCACGGTTCTGTCTCTGTGTCAGTGTCTGCCTTCACGAGGACCTACAGCACTCCCCCTCCAAGAGGACAGTGTGAATCCTGTACACACAGAAACAAACTGGCAGCAGTGGTGGTGATGGAGGATAGTGGCAAGATTACCCCTTGTGGCATCTTTACTGCAAGGGGCCCAGCAATCCTTCTGGGGAGGTGGACACATTTTGTATTTACATCTGTTGGTGGTTGTATTAACTCTGGTGATAGATACCCTTGAGTACATGGTGTCTGCTAGTTTTGGGGGTGTGTGGTGATCAGCAGGACAGGTGTCTGTCCCCAGGCAGTGGTCTGTTGTGGTGGTGAGGAATGAATGAAGGGTCAGTAGTGGCCCCAGTAGGNTAGTAGTGGCCCCAGTAGGCCACTGAGGAGGCCCTGCATTAATCCAGGTTTTGTGCACTGGTTTCACCTCACCAGCTGCCTCGCAACAGCAGGTGGGCTCTGAGGGGCGCTGATGGTGGCAGTTTTCTTTTTTCTTTCTTTTTTTTTTTTT
>NC_048227.1:23093687-23108333 GCF_002007445.2 Ailuropoda melanoleuca
GGGAATCTGGGGATGTACTGTATGGTGATTAACACAATATAATAAAATAAAATTAAAAAAAAAAAAAAAGACCCCTGATGCCCCATAATCCCCCACAGTTTCCATATTGAGGGATAGGCAGGGCAGAGGCCAATAACAGGAGACACATTCCTCCCTCACCACTCAGGAGGAGTTGGGTGTATGCGTCTGTTGCTTCTTGGGTCCTTTACTGCAGTCCATTCTGCACCAGAGCTCCTGGATCGTGCAAAGCCCTCCTTCTCTCCAGGTTGTGGAAGCAGCCATCCTCCAGCAGCGTTGGGGTCATGGCTGGGCCAAGGTGTCAAGGTCTGTCTGTCCACATTCTGCCCTGGAGAGGTGGGTAACTGCCATGCTGCAGTCAAGGTCAGCCTGAGCAGCCTTCGTAAATGGGATTGTCATGCCCTGTGAGCAGGGCCTGGGCTGAATGATGGCAGGAGAGAGGGGGAGACAGGAGAAGTGGTCCCCTGCGGTGGTCCTGGACAGGGCTGCACAGAGCAGAAGGCCTGAGGGCCCGAGGAGACATAGAGAAAGAGACTGTCAGGGAGAGGGACACTGAGTGGGTGGTGGGGGGATTGGGCAAGTCCTGGAACATGAGAGGAACCAAGAGAGGGGGTGGGGGTAGAGAGAAACAGAGACAAAGAGGAGTTGGAAGGATGAAAAGCAGTTGCTGGTCTAGGTGTGTGGAGGTGGACCATGGACCACGGACGAGGAGGTCTAGCTAGGCGCTCTGAGCATTGGGACCTGAGAAGCTGGGAATCCAGGGCGTCAGATTTCCCTGAGCCCAAAGCTCCAACCTCTCTGGGGCAGAGCTGTGCAGAGGCCGTTTCACAGAGGGATGATGGGCACCCCTCCTTTTGCTTGGGGCTGTGGGGCCGAGCCTCAGAAAATGTCAGGGAGAGAGATGGCTTGACAGAGAGCATGGGAGGTAGTTTCTAGAGCCTACACTGTGGGGAGGTGACTTGAGCCATCTCCCTCCATGCCCCTGTCCCTGCTGCATTCCTCCTGTATCAGAGGGGCCTTGCTCATGTTCCAAAACCAGGCCCCAGGTCCTGCAGTGTGGAACTGGCACAGATGCGTTGCTGATCTCAACCCAAAGTATTCGAGAATAAGGTCCGTATTCTCCCTCTGGAGCTAGCTAGCAGTGTGCAGCAGGATAGGGATTGCTATCCTCATGTCCACTGTGGATCCTGATGCAGGGCGGAAGGTGGACAGTATCAAACCCCACAGCCTTGTCTTACATCCAAACAGAAACATCATACTTCACTAAGTCTTCTTCTGGTTGTGAAGAGATGGCAATTAGTATTTGAAGGTAAAATAGGTTCCTTACCAGACTGATGGAATGATTTCATCCATCTGTCATGTCTAAAGCACTTTTTATTGAAAATATTATCTAAGGAGACATGCAGTAAATTCATAACAGATGTGTAGCTCTCTCTAGGTTTGCATTGACTCTGTCACCTATGTGTCACCAAAGGCTGGCAGAGAGCGTACCATGGGCTTTTCTGACCCAGGGCGCCTGAGGACAAGAAAGCCTTCCAGTGGTGCCATAGGACCACCACGTTGCCCCTCAGAGAGCCAGAACTTCATTTCCAGGAGGTTTTGCCACCCGGGTGCTTTGCAGCAACTTGTCGTCTCCTGAGGTAGGCAGAGAAGCTGCCTTGTTGGCTGAGTGCTGAGGGGGCGGCTCTGGGCGGCTTCCCAGGACATGCTGGTAAGTGAGCAGCACAGTCGCTTGCATTTTGGGGGCTGTTCCCCTGGTTCAGTCCTCATTTTCCCTGAGGGTATTTGAACAAGACCTGTTTTACTCAGGGAGCCGTGGCTTGAGGGGTCCTGCGACGCCACATCAGAGATGCTGCGGTTGGTTGGTACAGATGCAGGCTTGTTTCCGCAGAGAAATCCTGACTCAAAATCAGAGAAAGATGAGCTGCCTTCACTTGGGACTTGAATGCACTGACTGCTGATTCTCAGGACATTCTAGAATAATGAGGTGAGACCCACTTTCCAAGTTCTGCGGGAACCAGAGCCCCAGTAAAAGCACAAACTGCCATCCCGTTTGTGACCTTAAATGTAGAAACTCTTGGGGATTTATCAACAAAAGTTGGGTTTGTTTGGGAAGGAAAGAGAATTGAATGTAGGACAAAGAAGCAGCGACTAAACCTTAGGCACATTGGGGCGCATCAGAGAGGCTCACTGTTTTCAGGTGAAAAGGGAGCATCTTGGCTGTTAGCAACCAAAAGTCCATTGTAGGCATCTGGTAGTTCAATTCGTTGTGACTTCTCGTGGGTGAGTCCTGTTGGAGGAGGTGGCGGGGGAATGGAGGGATGAGAATAGAGTTCCTGTAGCTGGAATAGTGGAGTATCCATGTGCATGTCAAGTCCATGTCTTCCTGTTGGGTCCCCAATTTATTTGTGGAGTGGTAGTGTGTCAGAGTTCCCCTGCCAAAAACCACACCTAGTTGTGTTTTGTGACATTTCCCATTACTTTTCAAATTTACTGCTTCTGATGTTTTGCCTTGATGAGGAAAATAAGTCAGTCAGAGAAAGACAAATACTATATGATTTCAGTCATTTGTAGAGTTTATGAAATAAAACAATTGAGCAAAGAGAAACAGACTCTTAACTATAGAGAACCAGTTGGTAATCAGAGGGGAGATGTTTGGGGGAATGGGTTCAATAGGTGATGGGGATTAAGTCATGCACTTGTGATGAGCACCAGGTGTTGCCTGGAAGTTTTGAATCACTAGATTGCACACCTGAAATGAATATATAACAGTGTATGTGAGGTAATTGTAGTTTAAATAAAAACTTTAAAAAAGTTTCCTTGGATGAATTTCCGATCAATAGACAAGTTCTTTGTATTTAGTGGTTTTGTGTTTTAGTGTCAGCAAGGTCTTTTTCTGGTTGGCATGTCTCACGTTGGAGGAAATGTGCATCACAGTTGTAAACTACTCAAGTGACACTTGAAGAACTGGGAGGGTTAAAAGGGAGAAACTCTCATGTACTTCCTGTGTGAAGTCTGTATCTGCTCAAGATTGAGACCAGTGAGCTAGCATCACCTCACTGGGGACACTGTTTCTACAAAGGATTGACAGACAGCAAGTACAGAGTCAAAAGCAAGATGACAATTCCAAACCATGTGTTGGTTCTAACCCAGGACCCTAGGTCTGAAAGGAGCGAACTGAAAATATTTATTGGCAGTTGTTTATCTGAAGGAAGACAGGTTTCTTCCTATGAAGGCAAAGCCAGAGTCACGTGTACCTCCTGAAAGTGTCTTCCTCAAGTGTCCATGAGCAAAACAGTGAAATACTGCGAGAGTGCACTGAATGAAATCACCGAGCACATTTGGGAACATATATACACTGAGGAACATGAGGCATTAGTTAAAGAACTTGTTGCAAGAATAGGAATACTTCCGGGACATTTCAAAACGGTATTGCTATTTCAGAATAACTGTTGAGGAACTCTGTGTTATCAAAAATGGTCTGTTATGTTGTAAATTCAGAAACCATACATTTGGATTGAAAACAGGATGTGGTTAATAGTTTGGGTAAAAGAAAGACTTTTGAATTCTGAACCTTTTAAGCCTCTAGAAATGCTCACAAGATAAAAATGAGGCTATTACTGGAAAGGTCAAAATTCAAAGGATTTCCTCCTTTTGCAAGAGACTGGGAAATGCAGAAAAAGGCATGTTCTTTGCACAAAAGAGGTAGGAGGAGCAACAGTGAGAAAAGGAATGCAGGCCTGGTCCAGACATGTGGGGAAAGCTGTCTCTGCAGATGTTTTCTCTTTCAATTTGAGAAGTATCTATGTTCTTGTGACCAGATGGGGTCCAGGTCCAGTCAGGGTCTGGTGCCTTCTTTAAATGTGTCCCATGGACCAAAGAGTCCATTCCCTGGGATTTGGCAGCACAGGGTTTGGTTAGCAGTATCCAATAAGGGCCTCTCAAGGTGGGGGGTTGAAGAGAATCTCTGCGGAGGTGTCTTTCCCAATAGAGAGAATCTCCAGTTTGCAGGTGTGATGGTCAAGATAATTGTCCCCGGGAGTGGACTGTGAAAGGATTGTCTACAACAACATGGTTCATTTTAATAGAAGCAACTAGATCTTTGCATTAGTGAAATATATCCCCTTTTCTCAACTCCGGGTCAAAACGGGCAGCGGTGGAATGCATGGATGTCCAGTGACTGTCTCCATGGGTGAGAGTCTGAGTTCCAAAGCGGACAGCCTTGAGATTTAGAAGTATTGGCAATGCCTTTGGCCCAGGTAGTTGGAAATTCTCTGCAGATTTTGCCAATTGAGTCCCAGTATTGCCGTTATGGTGCTGGACCAATTGTGAGGTTAGAGGATAGTAATGTACGATGTAGGTGTTGTAAAACTGGCCATTTGGTAGGACATCCCTTCAGAACATGACAGAGGTCTGGCTCTCAATCTCCTTTTGAGCAGCTTTTTGGGCAGAAATATCAGCAGGGTGGTTTCCTTTGGCCTCCAGGGAGTCAAGGGCAGAATATCCCTGGGACCTTAATAATAGCTAGATCTGCAGGCAAAAGTATGCCATCTGATAAAGTCTGGACATAGCAACCATTTTTAATCTCATCCCCATTGTAAGGAAGGAAACTTCATTGCTTCCATATTCCAAAACCATGAGCTAGCTACCCAAAGCACATTGCCTCCTTTAAACAAGAACCATCAGGAAAGCATGAAAAGTGTGCTTTGGTCAGAGCAGTTTGCTGAAAATTGTCACAGGGAGTCAACAGGTGATCTGTCAGTGTGAAGCGGCTGTGGGGGGGGGTTTCATCTGTGAAGGAGGGGACAAGGGTGGCTGGGTTGAGGCTTTTGGAACCAGAAAGAGTTACGCGAGGAGTGGTAACCGGGAGGATTTCATAGGAGGTGAGGTGACTGTCTGGAAAATGTTGAGTGTGAGGAGAGTTCAGAAGGGCTTCTACTACATGGGGTGCAGGGATGGTTAAAGGGGATGCTGTGATGAATTCTTCAGTGGCCTTATCCCAGAGGGCAGTGGCAGGAATGGCGCTGAGGCAGGGGGGTATCCCCCAGCCAAAGCATCTACCTGTTGACTCTAATACCTTATGGGGTGATGGTGGTCCCTGTGTTTTGGGGTGAGCACACCAAGGGCATTCCTTCCCTGTTACACAGAGGAAAAAGGGAAGTTGATCATTAGGAGGTCCGAGGGCAGGGGCTGTTGGTAGACTTTTGTTTAAGGTTTCAATGGCTATGCCATCCCCCCTCTTTCTGAATAATTGTACTAGGTTTGTCAGTTTTTAGTAAAGCATATAGCGGCTGAGCCTTATGAGAGGTTTGGAATCCATTGTCGACAGCCGCCAGCCAGTCCAGGAAATCCTGGTCATTGGTGCTTAGTTTTAGGTCATGAGAAATTGAGAATGCCTTGAGTCTGCCTGGATCTAGATGTCATCCTTGTTCTGAAATCAGGTGACCTAAATACCTAAGCTGAGTTTGAGCAAACTGCAGTTCTTCTTTGGAGACCATATGTCCCTTTTAAGGCCAAAAGGTTTCTTAGGTGGATGCTATCTTCCTGTGAAGAGGTGTGAGGAGGGGAGCAGAGACGCCAATCATCTACGTGTTGTAACTAAGGAGAGCCCACAACACACTTTGTATGATCCAAATCAGCCACTAAGGTCTGTAGGAAAGAGGAAGCACTCTGGAAACTGTGGGCCGTTACAGTCCAGGTGTATTGCCGTTATCTACAGGACAATGCAAATGATCCTGTCCGTCCTTATCAAATGAAATACTAAGGAATACAGCACATAGGTCAATGACAGTGAAGACTTTGCTTTCAGTTGGAATGGATGTCAGAGTGGGAGGGTTGGGCAGAAATGGATGGCAAGGGTTTACAGTGCTAATTGTTGCTTGGAGGTCTTAGACAAAGTCCCATCCTCAGCAGTTGGATTTTCTGACAGGTATCATAGAGGTGTGACATGGAAAGGTGCAGGGGATCATGAGGCCTTGATCCTTGTAACCCTCTATTAGGGGGTTGATGCCTTGAAGGGCTTCTTAATTTATAGAATTTACTTTGCTGAACGACACCATTATAATACCATTAGCTTATGATTTTGACTGTTTTGTCACAAAGTATATTTTTATTAAAAAATATTGTTTCTCCATGAAATTCAATTTTGTTTCTCCCTCTTCTAGTTATAGACTCAAGTATTTGAAGGTAAGATTTCAGTGTTCTGTTTTCCTGGTAATTTTTTCTTGATAGAACTGTTTGATGTGGTTTCTAATCCAGCTAGAAGTTAATACATTGACTTATCTGGTCTGGTTAGCCCCTTAACTCTTGACAGTTACTTTTCCTGGTTTGCAGCCCCAGTGACAGCAGAGGTTGAGTTGCCACCAATTGAGACAGGTGACCAGGTAGAGGAACAGACTGCACAGTTAGAGAGAAGCAGATGAGTTTACCTCTGGTTAGAAATGTTTCAGAAGCCAGTGACTTTGTGAGTGTGAAATCTGGCAGGAGTAAGTTGGCATGACCTGGCTATTGGGGGAAATGTACAAATTAAGGCACTCTCTGAGCCTGTCCGGAAGCTCAAGGCTTAGAGATGAAGCCAAATATTGCCAGGCAAAGTGTATGTCACAAGAGATGTTTAAAAAGCATGTGTTATAAGTCTTGAGGGGAGGGAGGCTAAGGCCAGTGGAAAGTGAGTGGAAGTGGACAGGATGCAAAATGGGGATCGTGAATTGTGTATGGGCTTCAGGGACTGTGGTGATTAAGTGACCCGGCACATAGTAGGTCCTCAAATGCTGGTGTTTCTATGGTGAATACAGCATTGGTGGAATAGAAAAGGTGATCTCTGGGCAGCAGAGCTCTCCCATTGTACAGATAGGTCAGGTTGCACTTTGGGGTCAAACAATAGAATGTAGTGCATGTGAGAAGATTCTGGAGTCACAGGACCTGTTCTGGGTGCTTTACATGTGCTATCCACTTATAAGGTGAGCGTTTCCTGGGTGTTGTTCACCAGTAATGCAGGTGGTGACATTTGCATTTTGGCCCTTCAACATCTTGTGATTTAGGAAGATAAGGAATTAGCCAGGGCCTCTAGCCACTAGGTGGTAAAGCAGAGATTGTGCCCAAGTGTGTTTGATTTTAAGACCATGTTCCCCTGAGCATCCCACTCTGGTTTTCATGGACGGGACTCTGCTGGGTAGCAGGAAGACATTGGAGGCCTCTGAGTACCAAAGAAGTGACATTTAGAATAATTACTTTCTTGTTATTTTTCAGGGGTGGGGGTGAAAGTGGGGGAAAACCTGGAAGAATTTAGGTGGGTTATTTTTGTTTTTTGACCTTTGTTTTTAAATTAATTGCACTGATTTGTTTTTTTGATAATGGGGGACAGAATATAAGGAAATAGGTACTTGATTTTTCTGTTTCTCCGCTGGTGATGACAGCAATTTGAACTGCTTGTATTTTCTAAGAAGAGTGCTGCTTAATGATGGGATATTAGGCTAAGAGCTTTTACTGTGTTTCCCCAAAAGATTAACCTCATTGAAATGAGGTCCTAATTTTCCTATTTGTTTCCAACATTTAATGCTACTAACTGAAACATGCTTTTTTCAGGGACCTCAGTAATGCTCAAACGTTTCATGAGCCCATAGTGCCAGATCATACACCTTTGCTGTTGATGCAGAGGGTAATCTGATTTTATTGGTTTCGGTACTAATCTTAGAGATTGCCTTTTTATCTTTTTGGTTAATTTAGATAAATTTTCTGAGAAGATTAAGAATTGCATGAAGGAAAATGCAGAACTTGCAGAAAAAATAGCCATTTTTGAACAGAAGGTATAATCATCCCCCCCTTCTTTTTCATTTTTATGGTTTCACCTGGAATGTCCACTTCCTGTTCACTGATTTGGCCAGTTCCTCTTTCATCCTGGTTTCCCCTTTCATTCCATTCTATACCAGGCTGAATTCAAAGCAAGTATCACATACATAAAGTACTGCTTCCTTTATTTCCATAATGACTTAACCATGGCAGATAGGTTTTGCTGTTACCATAATTAAGTTTTTGAATTCTGAATCCTCTCTTACATATTTGTATAGATGAATTCATATCCCGACAGCGGAGCAATTCAGATCATTGTTTTTGTTGTTCAGCATGGTTTGCATTCTTCTCAACTAGTGCCTTTGAGGTAGGTGGCAGGAGTTCCTTGGGAACTGTAGGAAATGTCCAGTAGTTAACTGCCCAGTGTTAATGGCGCCATGTCCAGGAAAGATGTCTCTATGGCAATGTCATGGCCCCAGGCTTGAACTGAAAAGTCGGGGCTCACAAGAGAAACTAGACATGTCAGGAAGCCATGCTTCATCCTTATGTTTAGTAGTGATGAGTTGATCAGGCCTGGTTTTCTACATTATAATGAAATAAGCATATGCCTTCCCAGTCACCAGAGCCTGGGCCTGGGTGGACACATAGTGCATCTCATGTGTGCTTTTTATATTTATTTGATGTATTGATGAGTAGGAATAGAGAGCTGTGAAGAGAAGCTCAGAGTTGCTGAAGACTTGCCAGCAGGCTGAAGTCTGATTGTTTTTAGTCCCTTATTGGGGGGGGGGGGGCATCAGTTCTTCCCTGCGATTGGATTTGTGGATGTTCCATTTATGGGGAACATGAGTGGGGACATTTGAGTCCTGCCTTCACATTCTGGGAAGGGAAGAAAGGCAGAATTTCACGTGGGGTACCAGGTAATAGATGTTTCCTTCTCCTCTTAGGAAGCTGGGACTGAAAGAATGTGAGCAGGGGAGAACTGAAATTGGCTGCAGGAGAGATAGGGAACTACAAGCGAGTTCAGCTCCTAACACCAGCAGCTCACAGAACGCCTGATGGCTTAGTTTGAAACTGTGTGATGTTTAGACCCAACTCACACACAAATAGACACCACTGTTCAGAAGACACTTATATAGAGATTTTATGTACAAAAATGTATTTTCCAGGTGTTCAGGTGAAAATATTAATTAAAAAATAAGTTACTAAAGATTTCCTGATCCCCAGTGCTGGCCAGACTATGTGGAAACGTGGTTCCTGAACGTGCTTCTGGAGGTGGTATAAATTATTATAAACCTTAAGAAGCAGTTTGGTGTAGGATAAATTACATCAACAAATATGACCATGCCATTTTAGAGACCTGCTTGTAGCCCTGAGAAAGAAGGTAAGGATATGAGGAAAAGGGGAATCAAACTTTGATGAAAGATACTCATTGCAGGATAAATGAGGGAGCTGCCATGACTGGTAAGGAGGTCTTACCAGCTCAGATCCCCACAGGCATCAAAGAGTGAATACGACCTGATGTAGCACTAGCTTCGAGCCTACTGTATTTTGATAATCATGTGAAAAATGCCTTATATGATGGCAAACTGTATATGAGAGTTCAGTTCTTCTAACAGGAACCTGGGCAGACTGAAGCCCTACTCCACATGGGGCTCCACCTGATGAAAGCAACTGTCAGTCCCAGGAACAGAACAGAAGACATGCACGGACAGCTGCAGCAGCAAGAGCTCCCCTTCAGACTCCAGGGAGCCTGTGTTCTGCCCAGTGTTTTCTGAATCCTTTGCCACCTAATGCAGACCATCCGTGGACCCCTGACTCTCTGAGCATGGGTTTTTGATGCATGTGCTGGCTCTTTCAGATCACTCTTCAGGAGAAGGCAGCTCGGGACAACTGGGTAAGAGCGTTTTCTCTCCTCCTCTTGTGCACACTCTGCCACAGCCGAACGTGTGGGTGTTTCTCTCCCATATCTCAGGGCTCCTGATCTGGAGAGGGTGATGACGGAGAAGAGCAGGGAGGTGGCCCACTTGAAACACAAGTACAGGATTTTGACAGACTTCTTTTAAGGGCATTGTGAGGTTTTTAAGGCGAGGCTGTTTGTTTTCCAGTGGAGGCCTGAGTGTGGTAATTCTTAGTGAAACTGATTCATCTCAATCTTCCAAGACTGGAAGAAATCCAAAGACAGAGCTGCCAGAGGAATCCAGGAGGACCTGACAGGGAGATCCCTCCGTGGAGAGGTAAGAAGCACGTTGTGAAATGCAGCAGTTGAATTTCTGCTGCAACATCCCTACAACCGGCTTCTTCTTCCAGTGGGTAATCGCTGTCTCTCCTGGAAACAATCACAAGAGGTTACTAGAGGAAACAGGTTGTCCCACAGAGGTGACAGGACTCTGTTTCCTCAGGTGCCCCCAGGCAGCAGGGCTCTTTGGGTCTGGCCCTTGTGAGTGGTGGAGCTCACACTCCTCTGCTGACTGTGGACCCCTGGACAACCTCTCTGTTACATTTAACTGGAGAGTGGGCTTGAGAACGGACATGGGTCAGGGCCCCTTCCATCTTGAAGGCTGTGTTTTTCTTTCATTTGAGAAAAAGAACATGAATTATAGATGAGAGGCCATATGTCCTGGTAAGCTTTCTTGATTTGTCTTTGTGGATAAATATTCCATAGAAAATCTGCTTTAAGAAAGCAGACATTTCTTTCTTAATACAAAAATTTTTTGTATTGTGAACTATAGTACCCCATTAGGGAAGTGAATCCTTGTATAATTCACTCCTCTACTGTCATTTTATTAGGTAGTGTCATGCTAAAAGTTTACAAGTATTAGTCTCTTTATTCATGAACAGAAATTACCTTAACATATTCCCCTGTCAGATACCTAGAGCAGATAATATACAGAACATCTGAATAATCCACCCATAGCTTGTAGAAAGGACAGGTGCTATTCATGCTGATGGCTTACTGATATAAGCATTCTTAATTTTTAATCTGTCATCATTTCCTGTAATATATATTAGGAACCCCTTGTTTCATTGTTGATTTCCACTTAGTTGATCTCTGACCTCTCCACAGTTGGATGATTATCACATATCTAACCAAGGCTTTGTAGAGGCTTCCTTAAGACTGAGGAGACAGGTCTCCCCCTAATCCAAAGGGGTCACCTGAGGCATGTGGGAAACCCTCTGTCTCTCGCAAGGGAACTGCGTGTAGGAAGCAGTGTAAGATGGTGGAAGACATGGAGGTTTGTTTGTTTCCCCCCTTCCCCAGGCTATGGGAGTCATAATAAACCCCCATCCCTTCTCTGGCCTCTCTCAAATGCAGGACCTGGTGCAGCTTCCCTGAGAAACAATAACTCTGGCCCTAGTATGGACACAGAGAAGGGCAAGGTAAATGCTATGACCATTTTCATTTGTAACTATTTCAGGAAACTTTTCTCTCTCTATATGGCTCTCTCCCGGCCGTGTCTCTAGTTAGTGTGTTCTGGGAGGTATCTAAAGTAATTACTTACTTACAGAGAGATCTCGATGGAGTAATGACTAATCAGCTGATTAGTATGACTGTGGTGTCATACATTTGGTATCTTTTAATTTTTAAGGGGGAAAAGTGAGATCACTCAGCTAGTACCAGAAGGTCTCACACAGTCAAATAACTTGCAGCTGGACTTGAATTGAACAGTACTTACCAACATCATATACCCATATACAACAGATAAAAAAACCAAACCCCACCCCCATAACCTTAAGAGGTATAAATACTTACTGTTGTCCTGCCAAATCCCAAAAACAGAACTACGTATATGCAACAGAAGGTTAAACATCTAAAATTCTATATAATTGACTACATAATCTCACTTATAACACCAGCATATTTTAATTTAGAATCTAACTTCCCCCTATTGAATAATCTTACCATTCTAAGCCTAAACAAGCAATACTTAAATTTCACAACATAAATTAATATCACGAGTGACACCTGTTAATGTAGCTTAATAAATAAAGCAAGGCACTGAAAATGCATACATGAGTCATTAGACTGCATAATAAACACAAAGGTTTGGTCCTGGCTTTGTCATGAATTCTTAGTAAGATTACACATGCAAGCCTCTGCATCCTATGGAAAATGCCCTTCAAATCACAAATGATTAAAAGAAGCAGGTATCAAGTACATTATACAAGTAGCTCACAACTCCTTGCTCAAGCACACCCCCACGGGATACAGCAGTGATAAATTAAGCCATGAATGAAAGTTCAACCAAGCTACATTCAAATAGGGTTGGTAATTTTGTGCCAGCCACTGCAGTCATTTGGTGTAAAACATGTTAAAGATGTTTCCATACAAAAGTTAAGACTTAACTAAGCCATGAGAAGCTACAATTACCACAAAAATAAGCTGCGAAAGTGACTTTAATAATTCTGACTACACAATAACTAAAACCCAAACTGGAATTAGATACCCTACACATAAAATCACTCAACAAAGTCATTTGCCAGAGCACTACTAGCAACAGCTGAAAACTCAATGGACTTGGCAGTGCTTTATACCCCGTTAGAGGAGCCTGTTCTGTAATTGATAAACCTCACCGCCCCTTGCTAATTCAGTCTACATACCGCCATCTTCAGCAAACACTTAAAAAGGAAAAAAAACCACAAACCTTACACAGAAAGAAGTTAGGTCAAGGTGTAGCCCATGGGATGTGAAGAAATGGGCTACATTTTCTGTGTAAGAACACAACACCCACAAAAGTTTTTATGAAACTAAAAACCAAAGGAGGACTTCGTAGTAAATTAAGAACAGAAAGCTTAATTGCATTGGGCCATGAAGCATGCACACACCGCCCATAACCCTCCTCAAGTCATAGAACCTAAATATATTACAAGCAATTAAAATTTAAAGTATTTAATGCCAAAAATATTTAACTCCTAATCTAACATTCATTTAATCTATTAATAGAAGCAATACTGCTAACGTGAGTAACAAGATTTCTCCTTCCATAAGCTTGTATCAGAGCAGATAACCACTGATAGATAACAAAATAAAACTAATCTAATAAATCACTTACCAAACTAATTGTTAATCCAACACAGGCATGCAATTAAGATAAGATTAAAAGAAGAAAAAGGAATTGGCAAAGGCAAACCCTGCCTGTTTACCAAAAACATCACCTCTAGCATTTCCAGTATTGGACCTGCCCACTGACATTTGTTAAACGGCCACGGGATCCTGACCCCGACCCAGCGAAGGGAGCATAATCATTTGTTCTCTAAATAAGGACTTGGGTGAACAGCCACACAAAGGGTTAACTGTCTCTTCCTTATGATCAGTGAAATTGACCTCCCTGTGAAGAGAGAGGGGATAGAAAAAATAAGACCAGAACACCCTTTGGAGCTTGAATTAACTAGCCCAAAGAAATTCAATCTAACTGGGCAGGGATAACAAACTTCTGTTTGGGTTAGCAGTTTAGGTTGGGGGTGACCTCAGAGAACAAAATAAACTCCAAGTGATATAAACTTAGACTTGCCAGTCAAAATATCTTATTTGTTGATCCAAAAAATTTTGATCAATGAAACAAGTTACCCTGGGGACAACAGCACAGTCCTATTTGAGAGGTCATATTGATGTTTTACCAGGACATCCTAACCGTGCAGCAGCTGTGAGGGTTTTTTTCTTCAAGGATTAAAGTCCTATGGGATCTGAGTTCAGACCGGAGTCATCCAGGTCGGTTTCTATCTATTAAATAATTTCCCCCAGTTTGAAAGGACAAAAGAAATAAGGACTATTTATGAAGCACCTTAGACTAATAGATGATATTATCTTAATCTAACGAGTTGACTTCAAGTCATGCCCAAGAGAAGGGCTTGTTAGGGTGGCAGAGCCTGGTAATTACATAAAACAAGCCTTTATTCCCAGAGGTTCAATTCATCTCCCTAACATAATGTGTGTAATCAACATTCTCTTGCTAATCATTTCTATCCTTCTCACCATGGCCTTAACCCTAGTAGAACGAAAAGTATGAGGGTACATACAACTTCGTAAAGGACCAAATTATGGAAGCCCATATGGCCTTCTACAACCCATTGCCAATGCCATGAAACTTGTCACTCAAGAACCACTACAACCACTCACATCCTCTACATCCATATTTATTATTTCACCCATTTTAGCCCTAACACTTGCTTTAACAATATGAATTCCCCTACCCATCCCATACCCACTTATTAATATAAACTGAGGTGTGCTATTCATATTAGCTATATTGAGCCTTGCAGTCTACTCCATCCTCTGATCAGGATGAACCTCAAACTCAAAATATGCCTTAACTGGAACTCTTCAAGCCATAGCTCAAACAATCTCATATGAAGGAACACTAGCAATTATCCTTTTATCAGTCCTACTAATAAATGGATCTCTCACACTGTTGACACTAATCATTACCCAAGAACACTTATGATTAATCTTCCCTGCATGACCATTGACCAGAATACGATTCATCTCAACCTTAGCAGAAACAAACTGAGCCCCATTTGACCTAAGAGGAGGAGAATCAGAACTAGTATCTGGTTCAACACTGAATATGGAGCAGGCCCATTTGCCCTATTCTTCCTAGCCAAATATGCCAACATCATCATCATAAATATTCTCAGAACAATTTTATTCTTTGGCACATTCCACAGCCCATATATACCAGAACTACATACCATTAATTTCACTATCAAAACCCTGTTCATAACAATCTCCTTCCTATGAATTCGAGCAGCCTACCCACGATTCTGATATGATCAACTAATACATCTATGAAAAAATTTTCTACCACTCACACAGCCTTATGCATGTGACATGTATCCCTACCC
>NC_048227.1:23108433-23153947 GCF_002007445.2 Ailuropoda melanoleuca
TAGTAAGGAGGGCACGTATTGCATGGTGCACTGGGTGTTATATGCAACTAATGAAGCATCAAACTGTACATTGGAATCCGGGGATGTACTGTATGGTGATTAACATAATATAATAAAAAAATCATTATAAAAAAAAAGAAGGGGGAATGAACCACAGGATACTGTGGACTCTGGGAAACAAACTGAGGGCTTCAGAGGGGAGGGGGTGGGGGAATGGGATAGGCTGGTGATGGGTATTAAGGAGGGCATGTATTGANATGTATTGATTGCAGGGTGCACTGGGTGGTATACACAAATAATGAATCATGGAACATTGCAACAAAAACTGGGGATGTACTGTATGGTGAGTAATATAACAAAATAAAAATTATTCTTAAAAAAGAGTCAATCCATAAAGAGTAACAAAAATAAAGAGTAAATCCATATTTACTCCATAAAGAGTAAGTAAATGCCTTTTTTCTCAAATGGTCTTATTTTTTTCTTTTTCAAAAATGTTTTTGCAAAGGCACCTGGGTGACTCAGATGGTTAAGGGTTGGCCTTCTGCTCAGGTCATGATCTCAGGCTCCTGGGATCAAGCCCCACATTGGGCTCCCTGCTCAGTGGTGAGTCTGCATCTCTCTCTGTCTCTCCTCCCCTACTCATTCTCTCTCTCTCCCAAATGATTAAATAAAATTTTTAAAAAACAAAAAGGTCTTCACCACTGAGTCAAGGTGGCAAGGAAGTTGCGGCCCATGACTCCTCCAGGCTCATCTCTTCAGTAGGGGGTGGTGAAGGGGCAGGTCTGCAGTCAGGGGAGGGGTGTGAGCTCCACCTGACACAGGGACAAGTGCCTTGCTGCCTGGGGGCATCTGAGGAAAACACACTCATGTCACCCCTTCAGACAACCTTCTGTCCTTAGGCAGTGCTTGTGACTCTCTCCAGGACACACAACGACCACCCACAGGAATGGGAAGGACACCCTGTGCTTTCCCAGCGGAAGTCAGGCTTCCCCGTTTAACAGCACGCCCACTACCTCTCCATGGAGGGCTCCACATCTCGGGTCTTCCCCGCATCGCTTCCTGCGTCATGCATCCCTCAGGCAGCATCTCTCCTTTCATCATGTGCAGTCTTGAATACAGAGAAAGAATAGACGTCTATAAGAATTACATCACCACATCCTCTACTGGACTCCAAACAGTGTAGCCGTCACCCCTCAAGACACCCGTAAAAAGGCACATCAGACTCGCATACCTGTGTATCATGTAGGCGTTCTCCCTGATCTGCTGCTGTATCTTCTGCTCCCAAACCCGAGCCTTCATCTGCGGGAGAAAAACCCACCCATCTTCAGTTGTGCCGGACTGTGCCCCAAATGGAGAGCAGGAAAAAGAAAACACTTACCCAGTTCTTTGCAGCATTCTTTTCATAAACTGCAATCTGAAAAAACCAACACACCAAAAGCGCATGTTCAGGGATCTAAGGGCCACTTCCGTCCCCTGCAGGAGGTGCTAAGGGGCATGTTGGGGCACAGCTCAGGTTACCTTGTGTTTGAAGGTGAGTTCTGCCTCCTGTAGCTGGTCTTGCATCTCTCCGATCTGTTGTCTGTCAGGTAAAATTGCTTTTGTCAGATAAAGCCGATAACTGGGTGTGATTTTAAATCATAGGCCCATGTGGCCGTCCTCCAGTTATCTGTCCCCTCATACAATTGATCCTGACACAGGAAACACTTCCACATGACTAGACACAGACAGCAGGATCAAAGCTATTGTTACATCTTCCCATACTCATTTTTCCACACCTGCAGGGTTCAGAGTTGATATAATTTCCTTACCTGTATTCAGTCTTTCCCTAATTTATCACATGACAAGTTATCTTTCATCATGAAGCTCTATCCCCCTTTAACTTCTATCCTCGCCATGTTTGCCAGGGTTGCAAAGACCAGCGCCATCAGATGACACTACCATGTTTATGGGTAGGATTCATCCTATGACAAACTGCTTTCCTCAAGATGAGCACCACTGACACCATCCCAGGGACTCTGGCGCGGAAGAAGTTTCCACAGAGTCAGGCCAGCACTGGGAATCAGGACGTGTTTACTAACATGGTTGTATTGTTCTTTCTAAAACTTATCTCTTTGGGTCTGTTAATTTCCTCTGATTATGTCCTCTGAATTTTTGGTTATATTACTTGTTAATGGAGTCTAAACATTGTACAAAGGTGAAAAATACAAAGTGAACAGGAATTTCAGGAACCGCTAGTATGTCTGAACTCACTTGTACTTGTCTGTTTCTTCTTTGATTACTTTCAGATTTTCCTCAGCATCTGCCATCTGATTCTTTGTTGCCTCCAGTTCATAAAGTGTCTTTTCCAGCTTCCTAAAATGGGAAAGGTATATACATAGACCAGTAGCCAAGGTCCAGAATTTCTGCCGTTTTTCCTCTCAGCACACTTGCGGCCTAGATTCAAATGGCTCCCATAAATGCACAGACTGTGAACACAATCAGAAATGAACTGAAGGCCCCATTTAGGGTTAAAGAAAAATCAGACTCTGGCTGCTGCCATGTACCCTGCAATCGGAGCTGTCTTTATACTTCTCTACTTCAATTCATTCATCACCAAGTCACCAAATAACACTGCACTTTGTGTCTTTCTCTGAGACAGTGAAGGCTCATTTAATCAGTTCAAAGTGAGAAACCAGGCCTGACCAACCATACCCATTAGGATGAAGCGGGGGACCATCATTAGTCCTACACCTCCATGGGGAGCCCCGATCCTCAGACCAAGGCTGTGCCCGACACGGACAGCCCAAAAGGAAGCCTTTCAGAGTACGGCTTCATCAGCATGGTAACTCACTCCCAGACATCTCTAGGGTTTAGAAGTACAACCCCTGCCTCCTCCTTCAAAGATCCCGGTGGAGGAAAAGGCCAATCTTAGTGCTGACAGTATGTCCTGAAGTATAAAATGATGTGAACTGTCACACAGTCAGGATGTTATCGCCAGGCAACAGATTTCAGATGGACAACTATCAACTGCATGGAGTCAACTGGCTTTAACAGGCAGAGTCCACTGATAGTGCAGGCAGCAAAGAGCGATGCTTAGAAAGGCTGGTTTGCTGCGTTGCCCTCAGACTCTTTTGTTCCTGGTTATGTTTTAAAGAGTTTCGACATGACTCTTGATTTACTCAAGAATCACAGGCAAAAAGACTCTTAGAAACTGAGACAAAAGCTCTAGACAGAGAAGGACACATGCATTTGCTTCTGGTCTCTCAGGCAGTCCTTCAGCACATGCTCTGTGGAGTGCCTGTAATGTAGTGGTTCAGCTGTGAGGTGCTGAAGAGAGAAAGGTGGTCAGGACACTGCATCTGCCCCAGAAAGAACTTACCAATGAACAGAACCAAGATGCCAGTGAGAGAGAGTGGCCCCCCTCCCCCGGTGTGGGAAGGATTAGCACAAAGCTGAGTCTCCAGGGAAGAGGGGGAACAGTTTTTCTTTTCGGCATGAATGAGGGACTCTAAGGTCCTGAGAACTTTCTCCTCCTGAGGAAATAGAGGAAGCACTGTACAAAAGTGGAAACTCGTGAGTGAATGCACCCAACTTCTAAGGAGCACATGAAGAAACACGAGAACCAGATGCAGAAGAAGGAAGCCCAGGAGAAAGCCATCCTGGCAGTGGGAGCCAAGCTCCCCAGGGCTCATCAACGACTTCCGGAACAGGCAAGTGAACTGCAAAGAAACTGAACGACTTTATGAGCACAGCCTTAGAAGGAAACAAGTGCTGTTCAGGGTCAGCCAGCAAAGGTGAGCCCTAGTGAAACTGCAGGCTTTGCTTGGGACGCAGGAGNGCCGAGGAGAGCTACACGTAAAAAATCAGGTGGAGAGGAAATACCCCGGCCTTCTTAGGGATTGGGCCGCAGTGAATGATCTCAGTTGTACACTGGATGAAGGGATCCAGTATTCCTAGCGTTCCAACCCACTTTCCAGGAAGAAACTCCTATCCTTTCTGTAGCAAAAGAAATCAATATTTCTCTACACATTCTTGACCCAAAATTCATACTGAACAAAATTGACCGAATTCAGGGCTGATAAGAACACGTGATGAGACTGAAACCAAAAGGACAATGTAGACGGACCCAGAGGGGATCCAGGTGTCAAGGTGATTAATGCTGGTACCTTCCCTCTTCTGCCCCAATGAATCACACCACAACGTGTGACAAGCAGTTGGAACAGAAACAAAAATGCAGGTTACACAGATCAAGGTAGGAAGGGCAGGCACTTATGCAGAATGCATTTGGCAAAAATACTCTCGATCCAATTCCAAACGAACTACAACTATCTAGCCTGGCTGCCACATAAATTCATACAACAGTGTTTGTGACGATTAACACAGGAATAGCTTACTTTTCGGCAGCGCTGTTCTTCGTTCAGAGAAATCCACCATGATATCCACTTTCTTCCTTAGCAGCTTCAATTCCACTTCCTTAGCTGCTTTCAAAGAACTCAGGGCATTACACCTCTGTTCCAGGAACTTTGTCCTTTCTGTAAAGGATGAATTTTCTTTGTATGAGTGGGCACGTGACCTGAGAACTTGGTTTTGTTGGGGAAAGGAGAAGGGCAAGACCTTGAAGGCAGGAAGGCATTCTTTCCCTTCCCAATGCAAACTCGTTGCCAGCATATGGGGATTTCTTTCCCCAAAATAACATACCCTTCAGTACATGTTTTTCGGACTCCAAGGCTCCCTGCTCTTGATCCTCCAATGCATCTTGGGCCTTGAAGACAGATGTGAGAAAAGACATTCAAGAAATACAGAANCATGATCACAGAACAATGTGAGTGCACCTAACAGAACAGGATCATGCAGTGCAACAAAGAAAGCCCTTGAGGCATAAATAGAACAAGAAGAAAGTAAGGAGGGTGGAAACCCACAAATGGCTTTCTACATACACATATGCATGCACACATATACACAAACACATATACATAATTATACACATAAATTATATACATAAATTATGTATGTACATATCTTCCCCTATTTACATTGAAAATTCTCTCTTCAGCATTAAGAGTGGAAGGGACTGTACCATTTGGCTGGCTATCACCCTTCATCACTCAAGTATCTTGTGGGATTTTCTACATATCTTGGAGGGCAGGGCTGAACAATGTGAAAATTACCTAGCTGTGAAATAAACCATACTTCCTAGTCCTTGAAATAGCAGACCTCATCATGGTGGTCCTAAGTGAAATTCCAGCTCACTGTTCAGTAGGACTTTCAGTTCCCAGATGCCCACTCTCTACTGTGGTAAACAGCAAGCGAATACGCTGCCCTCCCCTCACCCAATGACCAAAAGCCTCCTGAGCCACGTTAAGGTAAAACGCAACAGTCAACTCTTTTTTAAAAATTTGATTTTATTTAAATTCACATAATTAATATATAGTGTATTATTAGTTTCAGAGGTAGAGTTCAGTGATTCATCAGTTGCATATAGCACCCCGTGATCATTACATCACATGCCCTCCTTAATGTCCATCACTCAGTTACCCCATTGCCCCACCCACCTCTCTCTCCAGCAACCCTCAATTTGTTTCACATAGTTAAGAGTCTCTTATGGTTTGACTCCCTCTCTGATTTCTTCTTATTTTTCCCTCTCTTCCCCTATGACCTCATGTTTTGTTTCTTAAATTCTACATATGAGTGAAATCACATGATAATCTGGAGTTGGGGTTAAGGGTGGGTGCTGAAAGGAGGGGAGGGCAGCAGTAACACCTTACCCAAGAGGAACTAGGATAAGAGCTATATCACACTTCTTCTCATAAACCATGGCATCAAGAAGGATGAAATGTTTAAAGTGTTAAAAAGAATCATCAAACTAGAAACCTGTGGTCAGTGAAATCACACTTCAAAACACACTACAGATTAAGGAAAACTGTCAGGCATATTTCAATGGTAAAGTGGTCAGTTCTCTGAAAAGACAACAATTTCTAATGTGCATGCATTAACAACAGAGAGTCAAAGTACATGAGGCAGAAACTGAAGGAATTGCTGATGGAAATAGATAAATCCATTATTACAGCTGGAGAATTCAAAACCCTCTATCAGTCATTGACAGATCCAGCAGATACAGAAGTTCCATGAGAACACAGGTGAACTGAACATCATCACCAATCTACTGCATCCATTAACATCTGCAGAATACTTCATTCAACAACAGAAGTACAGACATTCTTCTCAAGCTCCCATGGAACATTCACTGAGAGAGGCCATATTTGGGGCCATAAGATACATCTGAACAACTAAAGGAATAAAATCACAGGAAGTATGTTCTCAGACCACAAATGACTCAAACTAAACATCAAGAAAAGAAAGATAGTTGGAGAACAACCAAAAAAATGGAGATTAAACAACACACTTCTGAAGAACAGAGGGGTCAGAGTGGATTTGGGTGGAGTGATGGGTGAAAGAGGTGAAGGAGATTGAGAGTACACTTATTGTGATGAGCACAGAGAAGTGTATAGAATGGTTGAATCATGTTGTACACTTGAAACTAATATTACACTGTTTGCCAATTATGCTTGAACTTAAACATATGGATCACAGAAGGCACTTCAACAAAAATTTTAAAATACCCCAATCTAAATGATAATGAAAATTGAATATAATAGAGGGAAATTTGTAGTACTGAATGCATATTAAAGGTCCAGTGACTATAAAATTTTCTGCTTACTTATGATTACAAGTATATCTATAAGTTACTTTTAGTATAGTTACAGCAAGGATGGTTCTCCAGATGTAAATGAGAAAGGCACAAAGTCCCAGGGAGGCAGTAATAACGGGAAGGTTCCACATTATTCCAACACCATCAGGGCCAAGAATGAAATGGTCAAGCAAAATGTGGACAAGCTGAAATAACATTTGAGATAATGAGGAAATCTCAAAGACATTACAATATGTCTGTCACAAAGAATCAACTTTACGAACCCTTCCCCAGCCTCTAAGAGGTAAGCACACCTCTCAAATTCCTCCTCATGGAGGAGGAGGACAGAGGGATTACAAAGGAGCAGGTGCAAACTGTTGAGAGTGAAGAATGTGTTTACCATCTTACTGTGGTGATGGTTTCATTGCTGCTTACCTATGTCAAATATCAACAAACTGTATTCTGTAAAAAGATGTTGTTATCATACATAAATTATATCACACTGAAGCTGTAGAAAAAATCTAATAGGCAAATCTTAAGAGATTTTATTTTGCCTACAAGCACAATGCAAAATTTTTTTGTATAGCTAACAGAATTTAAGAATGTATAAGCCAACATAAAATAGACAAGATAAGTAAATGTAAACTTAGAGTAGGTAAAAAGTCAGTGACTTCTATTGTACATCCATAAAGGACCTGGATAAACTCCTTTGGAACCTTTCCAAAAATACACCCAAAATTTATGGAAACACAAGAGAAAGCATGAATAAAACACATGCTAGAAATACAAATGAGAATGTTATATGGACAGATGTTTATAGATAAGGACATAAGTGAGACAGACAGGAGGCTGTTCATTAACTCATTAATATAACATGGGATTGTTATTCCAACAAAAATAAATTATAGTTATTGTTTGGTTTCTGAAAACATTGATGTTTTCTTTCAATGCTCACTTTGCTTCTGAATCACAGCCCAAAATGTCAGATTTCTGAAGTACGTAAAGATTTGCATAATCAGGTGATCTTGTATATTTTGATGAAATCTGTGAGGTTTTAAGTTACTTGAACACTTATCTCCAAAAATCCAATGAAAGGAATTCATACTCCTATTTCTTACTATTCTACCTAAATCTATCAGCAGCAACTATGAAATTTAACTTCTAAAAGAATACAAAATTCCTGGATATGGACACCAAAACAAAGAACACATCTCATTTTAAAAAAGCTAGACTTAGAAGTATTTTAGGAGACAAGACACTCACTGTACAATTAATATTCATTCACACCAAGCATGAATTTTGTGCAAACACAATTCTCTAGAAAGGAGCCCCTGAAATCTATAACATTTTCATCTTCAGCCTCATCACAGCTGAGGTCAGGAAAATGCGTGCTGGTGGAAACATACACTGTCTGTGAATAGCCACTGTCTGAGAGCAGTAGCTGTCAGGACTATGGTTGATCATGGGGATCAATTGCACAAAAAACAGAGGCCATCTTGTCATGAATGGAAAACACCCCCAGCCGTGGGCACTCGGTACATCTGGCAGCTGTCTGGATGCTGACCAGTAGCTGACTTTTATGACATCCAATAGGGCCATGAGCAGGTGGAGGGGGGAAATGCAAGACCAGTTAGTTTATGCAAGAGCCCAGAGATGAGGCAGGGTGAGAAAGCTGAACTGATCTATGAGATGCAGACTGGGTAGAGGGGGATAATTCAAATCAAGACTACTAAGAAATTTCCTCCTTTGAAGACTCAAAAGAAACGGAATAGAGTCTATTTTGACTGGAGGTAATCGTGCGGGATGATTTTGCCTCAATATAAGGGTCCTTCCTGACTACTGACACTTTCCAGATCCCTCTGTAAAAATCTGGTGCAAGCCGATCTAAAGAAGTCTACTTATTTCTAGGGGTGTTCCCTGTCTGTCTGTCTCTTTCTCTCTCTCCTGGGGGTATGGTTGTCACTTTTTAATGATAGAGTGAAACATTCACACTGGGAACCAGGTATTTCTTTATATTTGGACAATCCTAAGGACATTCAGGACCTTTTTACTTTGGGGAAATCAATACTCTGCACATACCTGGCCAAAGAAAGGACAACAACTCATTCACTTCCTGATCCCATCACTCCTAGTGATTTTCCTATGACAAATGTCCCAGCAGGATGCGGTCATTTACTATCTGCTGGGCTTCTCAGGGCTCTCATGGACCTGGTGGGACACAGGGTCCCTGGGGACAGCCTCCAAGACCAGAAGGAAAGGGCTGACTCAACTTGTTAAAAGTCAACAAACCAGGAAGCACAGAGCACAAAAGACATTTCACTTTTTAACACTCTAGTCCCAAAACCAATGCTTGAGACACCACTGTTCCCAGGGCCGCCAAACTTCACAAATATCAACAATGTGCTGATAGGAAAACAAACTACCCTTAAGATGGACCCTAAACTTAAAAGGCTTGAAGCAGGAGCTTCACCAGGCTTCCAGAAGCTAATCTAATACCCATAGTTCCTATTAAATTCGAGTTCCTGACATTTTTAAAGACAATTTTAATGAGATAAAATGTACATATCATACAAGCTCCCAATTTAAGACAAAGAGCTCAATGGCTTTTCATATCTTCACAAATCCTTTCTTCTTGACACCATAAACCTAGAATTTTCAGGTTTCCATCCTGCCAGCACTGTGGTTTTTGGACTAAGCAGCACAGACAGTATGTAGAACTTGGTGTGGATGGCTGTGGCCACAACCGCTTCAGGCTGACTGAGAAACCTTCCCTGTGGTGCTCGGTCTTCAGGGAGATGTGAAGTTCTTCTGAAGTTCCCATTGAGAACCCCATAAAAAAGCTGTTATTTAACTACTGTGGGGACAAAACCCACTAGGAAGGAAGACACCACCAGTAGCTCGTGGGCATCTGGGTGGCTCAGTCAGTTAACTGACAAAGTCTTGGTTTGGATCAAGGCATGATCTCATGGTCCTGAGATTGAGCCCCTCTTCAGGTTCTGGGCTCACTGCACAGTTGGCTTGGGATTCTCTCTGTCCCTCCCCCTCTGCCCTTCCCCCCACACCTGTGCCCTTTCTCTCTCTCTCAAATAAATCAAATCTTAAAAAAAAGAAGGAAGACACCACTGAAGTGCCATGTTTACTCACATTTGTGTTTGGGTAACTGGGACATTGGAGCAAGAGAAGCCAGAAGAGCAGCCTCTGCATCTTCATCTCCTGGTCCTTTCAAGGGGTGCTGGGGCACCAGGGAGGAGGTGGAGATGGTGAGGCGGACGATGTGAGGGTGGTAGGGGTAGGGGGTAGGGAAGGGTGGGAAAGGGGACAGGGTGGTAATTAGGGATGGGAATAGGGTGGAAATAGAGGGTAGGATTGGGGAAGACGTTTCTCAGAGTTGGTCAGGGACAGTGCCAGGGTCAGATTAAGTACTTGAAGGAAGGGAGGAGGGTTCAGAAAGGTTAGTAGGTCAGCAGGTTAGTAAATCACTAGGTCAGCAGGACACATTAGCCGGTAAAGGGGACCTCAGGAGCAGTTGGAGTGGAGGAGGATCCATCTTCCTCCAAACCTTTCCCTGGTTCGTTTCCTTAGCAACCCAGAACCTTTATAATCTCTCCATCAATCAGCTGCCTTTGCCCCTAGATCAACATGGATGCCACAGGTGACCTCATTTTCAAAAAACCCCTTCCCCACTGATGCCCCACCATGCACCATCCCAATGACAGGTCCTCTCTGGAACTTTGGCAGAACTTCTTGTTTCTGCTCCCTCCCAACCCAGGTTCCTGTTCCCTCTTCTGGGCGCTCTCTCCTTCCTTTCCCAACTCCCGTCCTAGGGCCATTGGCTGAACAACATATAAAGCAAAGGAGGATAGAACTGCAACAACAATCAAATACACAAGCAGGGTGGGAGGTTTCAGCACCCTCTCACCAACTCAGCACAGATAGAACATCCATAAGATGTAGGTCCTGAAAGCAAACCATCTGAATCCCACAGCTATCTCCATATATCTGTCCACATCCATATACCACTGTGGAGGACACATTAACTGTAGGCACACAGGATGCAGTTACAAAAATGCACCCGATTTATTTTGTCCACAGGGGAAATTTCAATGTTTCCAGGGAGTGAAATCACACAGAATACATTTTGGTAATATAAAGGACTAGAAATCACTATAAAAAGCTAACTAGAAATTCCCGTATGCTTAGAATTTGAGAAGTAACTCTGTAAATAAAATATGAGTAAAGAAATCCCAAAGAAAAGGAGTGATGTTGGAACTCAATGAAATGAGCATCATAAAATTATAATCAAATATGACTTCTGGCCAGAAATTCCTGTTTCTCTCTAGGACTAACACAATGTTTCCCCAACTGATTCAGGCCCAAGGCAGCTGAAAATCAGTGCTCTACAAACCACTTCATTATTTTGCAAATTTCTTGTAAATAGGAACCATTCTAGCTCTGCTAAAATAGGAAAACAGTATCTTTAACATAAAGAAAGGTTAAAAAAAAACACAAGCAAACAAAAACAAAAGAAGGATAACAAAACATTAGTATTAAATTCTGTTTAGATGCTGCTGCCCGCCTCAAGAGCCCCAGAGTTGGGCTGTCCTGGTTATAGAAGGAGAGACCAGCTGCAGAAGGGGTGGAGTCAGACTAGCCCAAAAGTGAACTGGAGAGAGGCCCAGCCTATAAAGGGGACTAAGGAATTCCATGAAGGATGGCCAGGGTCACCCTGATTATAACTGGAACAGGGAGCAGGGAAAGAAGAAGCAGTGAACAGAGTTTGGGGGCATGAAACAGGTGAGATCATTCATGGAGGTGAGAAGTGTCCCCAAAGCCAGTGTCAGCCTCCCATCCACAAAGCCCTTCGTGGCCCCTGGAGACAGGGCCAGGAGCCGAGAGTTTGAGATCCAGCTGTGCTGCTTACCAGCTGTGTGACCCTGGGCTGGTTTCCTTCAGTGAACTGCAAGTGTCCACGCCTGTATCCGTAGCTGTGCGGAGCCCAAGTGGAAGCCACGTGCTGAGGACCTGTGGACATTAGCGTCATCATCTCCACGGGGCAAGTGTCTCCCAGATCTGGTGCCTCACGTATCACAGCTGTTAAAGGCAACACTGGTGACAACCACAGGTCCCTCTGTGTCAGGCCTGTGCTCAGCCCTGCCCTTTGCACACATCATCTCTCAGGCTCCAGATGGCAGGAAGAGGTCATGAAGAGTGGAGAGAGTTATGGGCCCCTGGCGAGGCTGAGGGATTCCTGGGCCCTGGGAAGGGTGAGGGAGTGCGGTCCCCTAGGGAGGGCTGAGGAGCTCCTGGACTCCTTGGAAGGAATGGGGGGTTGGGCACCCCTGGAAAGGGCTGGAGGAGTCTTGCAGGATTCCTGGGTCCCCACAGGGCAGATCTCTCCCACACCTATGCTGATACAGGCTGGGATCTGGAAGCAGCAGCAGCAGCAGCAGCCATTCAGAGGCAGCAGAGACAGCAGATCCATGGGAGGCTGGATGGAGCAGTGAAGAATGGTCTGGCAGCCAAGTGGAATCACCAGGCTGGGCTGCCCTTGACCCATTCCCCTTCCCCAGCCACCTCACTAGCTCTGGCCCTGACCTCACCCTCCAGCAGGGCATGGGCAAGCCAGGCAGAGGTGGACACTGGGGCCAAGGAAGGGTCCCTCCCCAGACCTCTGTGTCCTGGTTGTTGAATAGACAAAAGGAGTCACCCAGGGCCCCTAGAACCAGGAGGAGAATCTGGCCCCAGAGTCCTCTCTGCTGGGGCTTGGGGAGAATCATGGAGGGACAGCATTTAGCACCGGTTCATTCACAGAATAAAAGCACTACACAAGGGCCCTTGGATGCTGATGTCAGTTTATTACCCCAGCCACATTCTGTGCGCTCACTCGGAGACTTGGAAGCAGGAGAGTAACTGATATTAATTTAAAAGAACAAAAATGCTGGAATGTGGTGCTCTTACAAATCAATGTCCAACACTCCCCTCCTACACTCTCCATAGTGGGGAAACTGAGGCAGCCAGGGATTTGGCAAAGATGACACAGTGGTTTCTGAGGGTTTTGCTGATTACATCTGACCAAACTCCTTTTTCCGAAGGTCACTTCTTTTAATCTTGCCAGTGATGGTTTTGGGCAGCTCTGAGACAAATTCCACCTGGTCAAGGATAAAGCAAACCCACCCTGACTTAGTCCTGCTGTCATTTCCTATCAATGCCCCACACCCCTCCACTGCCCCTGCACAGTCCCCTAGAGGGAGTGGCACCATGTGGTGGTTCCAATAGGCTCCACCAAGCATGTCAGGTTGTCATCTGACCCTGGAAGTTGGATGCAGCCCTGTAACATGCTCTCACCAGTGAGATGTGAGTGGGAGTAAGGGGTGCCACCTCGAAAAGAACACTTGGGACAACTGAGTCTGGCACCACCTCTGTCAATCTCATATAACACCTGGCAGTTACCTACGGTGGGTCTGCTTTTATCCTGGTGCCAGGAAGACCATGTGGGCATCTGGCAGGAGCAAGAAAGATACTTCCCTCATTAGAAGCCGCTAAGACACAGGGCTACTAGTTACACACAGTAACATCTGGCCCATCCTAACTGGCAGGCACCCTCCAGTCTACTCTCTATAAGGCAGCACCTCCTAACACGCGAAGCATGAACTCTGTTGTCAGATACACATGGCTTTGAGCTCCAGATCTGCCCTTTTCTTCACTCCAACCTCAGGCAGTTTACTGTGAGTCTCTGAGCCTCCATTTCCACTCTGCAAAATGGACGGTTATACAATCTCAGGTTTGGAGGGGCTTAAACGAAATAAGAAGTGTAGTAAAGCTTTGAGTCCAGCTCCTGGCACACATAGTAATTGTTCAATAAATATTAGCTGCATACCTTTATGTCTCGAATGTGTAAACATTCAGAATGCACAGGAAGGTATTATTACAAGAGAAGGACATGTTAACTTTTTGGCCAGTGTATCCTTGCAAATGTTTTTCAACAAGTCAGATAACATGTATGTTTATTCACAGCCTGCTTTTTTTCTCTAATAAGATATTATTGTGATGTTTTTATGTTACAAATAAAAGATCTGCATCATCTTCTTAAATTATAGGACAACATTAAAAACCATGAATTATTTAATCACTTCTGTATTGGACATTTTCATAGTTTGCACATGGCATTGAAAACAAAGGAGGTAGAATAAAAACTCTCAGAATATATTTTATGCTACAATATATATTATTCTGTTAACTTCTGCTTGTTATATATCTATATATGTATTCGGCTTCAATTTAGAATATATTTCTTAGGACAAATAATGTTTTTAAAATGTGTGGCAGTTCTTGACACGAATGTCTTTTTCAAATTGTGAAAGATGACAAATAACCTTCTTGAATATTTCTAGGCTCTTGTATGATTTTTTTCCTGTAGATTGACTTGCCAGCCTTTTCATTTTCTGACACAGGATAGGGGTTTCTTTCATTAAGCTGGATCTCCCCATAGCCCCTAAGTTGAATGCTTCTTTGGTGGAGAAAAATGCTCATTCTATTGGCTACATAAGCATCACCCCAGCCCCCCCGGGAGATTTGGGTAGCAGACCCCAGGGCCCACTGGCAGGGACCAGATCCCACCCCTCTGCCCTCACTCACCTTCCTGGGGTACTTATACGGGGCTGTCAGTGACTTCACATGCTGCTGCAGCTCCTTGGTGAGCTGGTCCCTGTCATGGGAGAGGAATTCCGGGGTCAGGACAATAAATGCCTTCACCACCTGCAGGGCAGAATCAGAGTGGAGGCTCAGGGTGAGTGGTGACCAAGTGTATATGCTAAAAAGTAAACATGTATTAAGTACATGGAAAAACAAGTTGACAGTTGAGCCTCTGGGAAAGAACAGAACCAGTTTTCATATTTGCAATTTCTACTCTTTGCCTTGGAAAATTACATCACCTCTCTTAGCCTCCATTTTCTTCTCTGCGATGTGCGGACAGCATGGATTCATTCCTCAGGGCATGGATGTCAAGATTCATCGAGATCATTCATATAAACCGTGAAGCTAGTTTAAACTGATTTTTATTCCTATCATTACTGTCATCGCTTTTACTATTATTGTAGGTAGAGTTCTGTGGGCATTAAATAATGGTGGTAATTAACTATGTTCCTACTACTTATGTCCTGACTACAGGGCACAGGGCCTTGTACATAGTAGGCACTCAGTGCCCAGTGAATCAATGAATGTATGCTCTGGAGCCGGACTGCTCAGACTCCCATTCCCCTCCACCATTTAATAGCGTTGTGATCAGCAACTTATTTACTCTCCTTATGCTTGTTTCTTTCTCTGTAAAAAAGGGTCTCAGAGTCCTTAATTAAAGAGGTTGCTGTGAGGGAAAATGAGCTGGCAGGTAGGAAGGGCTCAGTAATTAGGAGATGGGCAGCAGCAGCCCCAGCAGCAAGCCACACTCACAAGCATCATTTTCTATCCCACAGGGTTGAGGCCACACTGCCCTCTGGTGACCAAACAGTGTAAATGCACATGCACACCCATTGGGCCCTCCCTTCACCCTAGGTCCAGGGCAGGGGAGACAGGACCAGGAGGAAGGTTCCTCTGCACGTGCCTTAGTGCCCACACACAGACACGATGACCTCTGCATCCTCCTCCTTACCTCCCTTCGAATTGGGTCCGGGCTGCTCACCACAGCTGATTCAGCCACTGCCGGATGTTCAGCCAGGGCATTCTCTACCTCCGCGGGCCCAATGCGGTACCTGCAGGATCAAGGGCTCCTTCTTGGTTTCTGAGCAGCTGCCACAGCCAGGTGACCCAGGCCCTCAAGTCTCATGTTTTAGAGGGTCACATTTTCACTTGTCACATAGGATAATTGTCACAGGAAGACAGATATCTGTGACCTGGCTCCGTCATGGGCCCCAAACATGAAGAATGGGCACTCCGTACTGAGAAATACAACACTCAAGTGCTCCCCAGAGTTTCTCACCTCACTGCCTCCGCTCGGGGAGGAGGGTGAATGTTTCATTCCCCCCTGAGGTCTGGGGCTTGGCGCAAGTGGCTTCCCTTGGCATGAAGCCTAGTAGAAGCCTCAACCTGTATCTTAAACATTCATGCAAATTCTGCATGCTCTTCCCCATTATATTAGCACGTTTTAGAAATTTAAAAAGTTAACACACTCAATTTCCCTGAAATATCCAAGAGAACTTGTTACTCTGGTATAATGTGTCATTTTTTTTTTTCTTTGTAAATCATGGAAGGTTTAGGGACAACTGAGTTGGAGCCAAACAACTTCGGTAAATCTGGATTGTACCCAGCACTTTTTGAAACTTTAGGGAACTTTCTTCACTAGTCAGTAACAGTTCCCTCATCTGTAAAATGGGTATAATAGCATCTACCTTCTAGCATTGAGAGGTGGGTTATATAAAGCACTGCAGAGAGTGCTTCTCCATAGTAGGTGCCTGTAAAGGTTTTCATTGTTGTTATGTATTACTAAATTTTTCAGTGACATGTTGTGTCCCATTAGAGGAGCCAAAAATAGAGGAAGCTTCCTCAACCAGTAAGGGCCTAAGTAAAGTCTTCCTTCCAAGTCCTTTAAATTGCATAATGCCTGATTATGGTTCCCCTTGCAGAACTTCTTGAACTACGTTTTGATAGATTTTCTGGACGCAGGGCTTGGGGGAGGTGCACAGGTATTCCCAGAAAAGGGCCCCATAGACAGAGCTCTGTTCAGAGTTAGCCTGAGGGTCCCATCACCAAGCTTAGATGAATGTCGGAACAAACTAGATCCCATGAGGCATGTGAAGGTGATGCCTCCCGGCTCACTCAGCCATACCTACCCAGAGGCCGTGATGATGTCATCCTTCCTCCCCAGGAACCAGATGTAGCCCTCTTCATCCATAGTTGCTCTATCTCCAGAGTTGTAAAAGTCCCCACACTCCACTTCAGATGTTTTTACTGGGTTGTCCTGCAAAGACAACAACACCCCTTTGGAGAAGGCAATGAGTTTAGAGATGATGAGCCACAACCTGGTGCTCAGATCTGGGTCTCGATCCTGCTCCTGGCTCTACCTGGCACCTGGGTGAGTTTTGTAATCTCTCTGAGTCTATTTTCATTATATCCAAGAACTCAACGAACACTACTTGTCAATTAGTGGACAATACTGAACCAATTTTAAGGATAATTTTTAAAAGTAACAACCCACTTTTGGGTGGCACTCTAGTAGAATAAAATTTCCACTAACACATGGACCCTATGTATTTTATGTATTGTTCTCAGCTTAGCATTCACGTAGTGTCTGGACAAATGAGAGGTGCCAATAAATTTTTGTTAAATGTATTTCCTTCCCAAAACACTACCTCATCTGATCCTCCCAGAAAACCTGTAAGGCTTTTATATTTCTAATTAAACTGTTTATTTTAAGATCATTGTCTATTACCAGGTGCCTGGGTGGCTCAGTTGGTGGAGTGGATGACTCTTGATTTCAGCTCAGGTCATAATTTCAGGGTCATGAAACCAAGCCCTGTGTAGGGCTCTGCACACAGTGTGGAGCCTGCTTGAGATTCTCTGTCTCCCTCTGTCCCTTCCCCAACAGAGGTGCACATGCATGCACGTATGCTCTCTCTCAAATAAATACATAAATCTTTAAAAAAAAAGATAATTATATATTTGCATTCAGTTATAAGAAATAACACAGAGAGATCCTGTGTGCTATTTACTCAGTTTTCCCCAAATGGTAGCCCATCTTGCAAAACTACAGTTCAATATCACAACCAGGATATTGACATTACTACAGTCCACCAATCTCACTCAGATCTCCCAGCGGTTTACTTGTACCTTTTTGTGTGTGTCTGGGTGTATTTAGTATTATGCAATTTTATCAAACATGCAGGTTTGTGCATCCACCACCAGAGTGAAGATACAGAAGACTCCCGTCATCCTGAGGATCTCCTGCGTTGTTCCTTTATATCTACACCCAGCTCCCTCATCTCTTCCCTCCACCTTCCTCCAAATCCCTAAGCCCTTGAAAATGACTGATCTATTCCCTAGTTTTATAATTTTGTCACTTTAAGAATGTTACATAAATTGGGGCGCCTGGGTGGCACAGTCGTTGAGCGTCTGCCTTCAGCTCAGGGCGTGATCCCGGCGTTCTGGGATCAAGCCCCACATCAGGCTCCTCCACTGGGAGACTGCTTCTTACTCTCCCACTCCCTCTGCCTGTGTTCCCTCTCTTGCTGGCTGTCTCTCTCCGTCAAATAAATAAATAAAACCTTAAAAAAAAAAGAATGTTACATAAATGGAATCCTATAGTATGCAACCTTTTGGGACTAGCTCTGTTTTTATTTTTTCACTCAGTATAATTTTCCGGAAATTCATCCAGTTTCTTATGTTCCTCAATACTTTGATCCTATTCACTGCTAAATGGTATCTCAGGTAATGGATGAACCACAGTTAGGGTGTCAACTCACTGAAAGGCATCTGGGTTGTTTCCAGTTTTGGGCTATTGTGAATAAAGCTACTCTGAACATTCACATGCAGGGTTTATGTGAGACTAGGTTTTTATAGTCCATAACAGAAGACATGAATGTTCAGAGAAGCACAATAACTTGTTCAAAGTCACTCAGCTGGTCAGTGGTAGACTTGGTATTGGAATTTAATTCTTGCTCTACAGCCTATGCACTCAACCACTAAGCAATGTGTTGAGATGATCCCTTTTATGAAACATGAAATGATTTTAAGATGTTCCAGGAAAAAAAAATTTAAAAACATCGAATGACAGCCCATTTTGGCTCCCTTCCGATTGTTCTGATTGTCTTAAGGAGACTCTCTGACATGTTTTTAAAAGCTCTGGAACTACCAAGAGTAAGTTTCAGGATTGGAGCTTTTAGTGGGAACAGGGTTTAGCTAGAATTCAAGAAAATATGTTTTGTTTGCATTACAGTTATGGTTATAATTGCCTTCTGTCTGGCAAACCATACTGTTTTTCATTTTTGATACCAGATCAACTTTTTAAAAAACAGATGTTTTAAAGTAAACTAATGATTATTGTGTGCATCTGTTCTAACCTATCTGGGTGGGGGGCCGCCTGAAGGACAAGTGCAAGGTACTCATTTTATGTAACTCAGAAAAAAGCAGCAGGCACTGCTCATAGAGGCTACCAGGAAAACTACAAAAGTGAAGGCATCTGAGGTAAGAGATTATGGGTGGAGATAAACAATAGACCATCAAGGTCTGGGGGAGATGCTGGGGTGAGGTTTCTTGTTTTTGTTTTAGTTTTTTTGAAATTAGGATGTTCAAGACAGCTATGTACATGGGGGATTTAAGACAGCCGTGAACATGCCTGGGCAAGATTCATGCTCAGCAAAGTCCTGAGAAGACCTTAAGCTTTCATTTCAGGCTGATCCCTAGGCTCAGAGCCAGTCCAGCTAAGTGGTGAAGGAGTGTCCCAGCACAGAGCCAATCTGCACAGGGTGTTCTCTCTCTTTTTTGGTTGGTGATATTTTTCTTTGTTCTTTTAAGCTCCTGGCACTCAAAGAAATCTCTGTCAAAACATTAACTGAACATGAACTAAAGGATCAGAAACTTCAGTGATCATACGTGACAAACAATAGTCTTAAAAGAATTTGCAAAAGTGTATCAAAGGACCACTATAGCCTTCAACAGTCCAAAATCAAAAACAAAACAATGAAACTCCAGCAACTTCAAACCCTAGGGAAATGGGAGAATCTGACTTCTAGAGTTCATGCATATGTGGAATTTAAGAAATATAACAAATGAACTTGGGTGGGGGGACAAGAGGAAAACTAAGAAAGGGACTCTTAACTGTAGAGAACAAAGGGATGGTTACCGGAGGGGAGGGACAGGCGGGATGGGTGAAATAGGTGATGGGGATTAAATAGTGCACTTGTTATGACGAGCACTGGCTGTTGTATGTAAGTGATGAGTCACTAAATTCTATACCTGAAGCTAATATTGTACTGTATGTTGACTAACTGGAATTTAAATAAAAATTTAGAAGAAATAATAATAATAAGTCAAACATGTTAAATGTGATCAAAAACTAAGAGAAAAAATGGACAAAGAACTAAAAAACAGAAAAAATATATATGGACAAAAGAAATTCAGAAAACAATTCTATTTAGAATAGCATCGAAAAGAATCAAATACTAAGAATGAATTTAGTCAAGCAAATGAAAGACTTGTTCACTGAAAAATAAAAATTATTGCTGAAAGATATGAAAGAAGGCATCAATAAATGGAAAGACACACTGTATTAATTGGAGACTTAATATTAAGATGACAATATTACCCAAGGCCATCTACAGATTCAATACACTCCCTATCAAAATCTCAGTGGTATAGACATATTCATCCTAAAATTCATATGAAATCTTTAGGGATCCGAAATAGCCAAGACAATCTTTTAAAGGGAGAAGTTGAAGAGCTTACACTCTTGATTTTTAAACTTACTGTGAAACTACAGTAAACAAAACACTGTGATACTGGCATAAAAAAAAAGACACACAGATGATTGGAATAGAACAGAGAACCCAGAAAGAAACCCTCACATATACTGTCAATGAATTTTAGGCAAGAATGCCAAGACCATTCAGTGGGAAATGTCAATCTTTTCAACAAATGGCACTGAGAAACTTGGATGTTCAGATGCAAATAAATGCAGTTACCTTATATACCATATTCACAAATTAACCCAAAATGGATCAAAAACCTAAACATAAGAGCTAAAATTCTGAAACCCTCAGAAGAAAACATAGGGGGAAATCATGGTTTTGGATTTGGCAAGTATTTATTGACTCTGATGCCAAAAGCACAGGAAACAAAGGAAAAAATAGATAAAATGTTCCTCATCAAATTTTTAAAATTTTACAATGAAAGGACACTCTCAAAAGAGTGAAAAGACAATGCACTGAATGGGAGAAAACATTTGCAAAGCAAAACTCTGATAAGGGGTTCATATCCAGAATATATAAAGAGCTCTTAAAAATCAACAACAAAACAAACAACCCAATTTTAAAAATAGGCAAAGGACTTGAATAGACAATTCTCCAGAGAAGGTACACAAATGGCCAATACGCACATGAAAAGATGTTCAACATTACTAGTCATTAGGGAGATGCAAATCAAAACCACAATGAAATACCACTTCATATGCACAAGAATGACAATTATACACACAAAACAAATAAACAAACCTGAAAATAACAGGGATTAGCAAGGATATGGAGAAACTGGAACACTTGTGCATGCTGATAGAAATATAAAATGGTGCAGCCACTGTGGAGAACATTTTGGCAGTTCCTCAAGAAGTTAATTATAGAATTACCACATGACGTAGCAATCCATTTTCAGGTATATATCCAAAAGAAGTGAATATCATACAATACCATTCAGCCTTAAAAAATGACATTTGGTCACATGCTACAACATGGATGAACCTTGAAAACATGTGAAAAGTGAGATAAGCCAGACACAAAAGGCAAATGTTGTGCAATTCCACTTAATAGAGGTACCTAAAATAGGCAAATTCTTAAATCCAAAAAGTACATTAACGGTTACCAAATGCTGTGCATACGAGGAGGAGGGGGGAGTTATTGTGTAATGGGAACAGAGTCTCCATTTGGGCTGGAAAAAATTTCTGCAGATGCATGGTGGTAATGGTAGCACGATGTTGTGAATTTACTCAATGCCACTGAATTGTATGCTTAAAAATGGCAAAAAGGGTAAATTTTTTATATTTTACCTCAGTAAAAGAAGAGAAAGGAAAAAAGCAAACAAATCTCAGTGGAGGAGTGACAACATATCACAGTCAAGGGAGCACGTGAAATGGGGAATATAAGTACACAGGTGTGAGCATAGGGGAGGACATCTTTGTAAAATAAAATATGTTCTTTCCAATCAAAAAAATGTTGTTGCTCTGCACCATCCCACTTTAATTTAACCAGAATCTCTATGGTTGGATCCAAGAATTAATTTTTTTTAAAAATCTCCTCAACTGAGTACAGGCAGGGTTGAGATCCACTGATCTACATACATGTTACTCTGTTTATTTTCTCTTTTACCCAAGCCTAAAATTGTGCTACTGTGAATTAAGGCTAGGGCCTGCATTTTTACTTTTGGGCAATAACATCACAAAGGGAGCAGCAACACCAACCCCCGAGGCCATAGAGTGAGGCCAACAGTGACACCAATGGCTGTTGCTGTGGAGAAAGAAGATGGGTTTGAGATCAACTTCAAGGCCTGTCCTCTCTCCTCTGATGAATCTTGGAAGCTGAGAATTTACCTGGTCAAGAGTTTCACATTTCCTTAGCACCTATCACAGTTTTATGTAATCCCTGGATTTCTTCTGTGGGGTTTGGGAACCAAAAAGATGTGGGTTTGAATCCTAGACCTGCCATTTATTTGACATGGGGAAGATATACAAAGCTTCCAATCTGCAGTTTCTTCCTCTGTGAAGTAGGGACACCAGTCTTCTCTGGAGGCTCAATAAGTTTAACAGATTTGTGCACACCCTGATGGCAAGTGGGACTGTAGGATTTGAGCCCAGTCAAAGCTTCTTGCATACTAAACCTCAAGAGATCACTGGCACCCAAGTCTAGGGTGCTTCTTTCTACCCTGTCAGCACTTAAGTGTCAGATGGCTTAGGACAGGAAGGGTTGTGAAAACACACTAGAAGCTTAGAGATTAATTAGAAGAGGCTTCACTGAGTTGGGGGTACTGAAGAGAGGTGTGAAGAAGGCTCACGGTACAGAGTTGAATCCACCCCCTCAGCACCCACACAGCTCCCTGAAGGGATTTTTGGGGCCTGGAAGGGGACAGGCGAGGATCACCACTTACCTCATAGCCCATGAAGAGGCCAATGGGCCTGGTGGGCTTCATCCTGATGCCAATGTTGCCTTCAGTGTTGAACGGCAGGGTGTTGCCCTGGTCGTCAATGATCTGGAGCAAGAGGCCTGTGAATCCCACCCTGCAGGGCCACCCCAACACGCCTGCCCTACCCACACAGTACCTGACTGTTCTCGTGACACCAGGGAGAATAAATGGGGGGAGGAGCCCTGTCAGAAAATAGATTAAAACTGTCAGAAGTCTTTGAAATCAGGAAGTGGTGAAACCCAAGTTATGGGTCTACTGGTCTCACGGATATGGAGACATGGCAAATGTGTCTTCAAGCTAGAAAACATAGATCAGGAAAAACTAGAAGCACCGGCTGATGGAGAGAGCTGCCAGTGCTCCCTCCAGGTGCTCTGGTCCTGTCTGCTGTGGGTGAGGCTTCCGGCCACCAGGCAGAGCAGCATTCATGCCCAGGATACTACAGTTCTCAGCTGAAGCCTCTCCAGGAAATTGGAGGGAAAACAGGAGGAGAGGAAGAAGGACAACAACTGGGGTGGGGGTGGGGGGGGGTGGGGTGGAGTGGGCACAGCTGGTTCTGTCATCTGGTGTCACACAACTGTCCAGTCCCAGCTGAGCCCTAACTGCTCCCAGCAATTGTCTTTAGGACCAGACCTGGATGTCGAAGGGGGGCATGCTTTTCCCCATGGAACCCGGCTTGATCTTCATTCCCTGGGGAGTGCCACAGCTTACTCCCTATTCACAAAAGAAAGAAAATGGGGTTTGTCAAAGAGTCCAGGCTGATTCCAAAGCATCAAGAACCATACACAGCATCCTCGCTCACCAATGTCATTCGATGCTGCGCAAAGAGCCCTTATGGGGAAGCTAGAAGGCCCAGATTCTAGGCACAAGGCATTGACCCAACTCTGGTCAGCAGATGTTAACCGTACCAGACATGGACTGGGCCTATGCTAGCTCCTGGGGCTACTGGGTCCAGTGGGAGGGGCCAAAAAAGAAGCAAAGGGGTGAGCCCAGGGCTGTGGGCATGTAATGTGAGGTGTGAAGTGCCCACTGTATGTCAGACATGTGTCTGTTTGGTATAGGAAGGCCATGAAATCATTTAACATTGACTCAGGCTGTTAAACAGAGATAGGAACCCTGTCTCAATGACTCAGGGCTATGTTGAGAATATTCAGATCGTGTTGTCCCCTTTGCTAGGCAACTGCCTCACCCCCATTTATCTTCCTGATGAAACTTATTCCTCCTTTATGGTATTCTGAAATATCTTTCTAAAACTAAGTTAGATCAGGATTTGAATCTTGTTTTGTTTTGTTTTTTAAGATTTTGTGTGTTTATTTGACAGAGAGAAAGCGAGAGACAGAGCAAGGGCAGAGGGATACAGAGAAGCACACTCCCCACTGAGCAGGGAGTCCAACCTGGGGCTTGGTCCCAGGACTCTGGCATCATGACCCGAATGGAAGGCAGCCACTTAAATGACTGAGCCACCCAGGCACCCCCAGGATTTGAATCTTGACTCCAGCTATGTCATTATACTTCTTTTTCTTCTTCTTTTTAAAAAAGATTTATTTATTTATTTTAGAGAGAGAAAAAGAGCTCCAGAGTACATTAATAGGGTGGGGGGGGGGCAGAGGGAGAAAGAATCTTAAGCAGACTCCCTGCTGAGCAAGGAGAACTATGCAGGGGCTCAATCCCACAACCCACGACATCACAACCTGAGCCAAAAACAAGAGATGGGGGCTCAAGAAACTGAGCCACCCAGGAGCTCCCCATTATACTGATTTTTGCTTGTCTGTTTCCCTCAGCAGATAACGAACATCCTGAGAATAGAGATTGCCCATTCATCTCTACTATCCTAGTATCTAATGCAACACTTACTTAAAAACAAGAGTGACGGGGCGCCTGGGTGGCACGGCGGTTAAGCGTCTGCCTTCGGCTAAGGGCGTGATCCCGGCGTTATGGGATCGAGCCCCACATCAGGCTCTTCCCGCTGTGAGCCTGCTTCTTCCTCTCCCGCTCCCCCTGCTTGTGTTCCCTCTCTCGCTGGCTGTCTATCTCTGTCAAATAAATAAATAAATAAAATCTTTTTAAAAAATTAAAAATAAAAGCATATATATATATATATTTTTTTTTTTTTACAAAAAAAAGTCAGACCAGTATGTGAATTGAGGCCAAAATAGCCATTTTGTTCCAGCTCCTGAGATGGTAGTCATCCCTCTGTCAGTGCCTCTGCCCAGTAACAGAAATGACTTGAGAATTGTGTTGGAAGAAAGATGCCTGCTCCTGCCCTGCTATCATTGATTAAGTCTTTGTGGTTCGAGGCATGCCTGATACTCTGAATGCCCTGCCACCTGGCTGCTCAGTGACATCTCTGGGAGTCACACTCTGTGTGTACGTGTGTGTGTGTGTTTGGCATATGCAGAAAGTCTCTGTTCCTTCCTCCACTCCAGCTAGTGTCCCACAATCAAACCTGTGTGCTGTCCACATAAACACCCAGAAATGAACTTCTGGGGCCAGCTCCTAGCTGCCTGTGGTTGCCACCCTAGGAAGGGGTGGTGAAGTGGACAGGACTTGCAGATGGTGGTCTTCGTGTTACTGGAGAGAACCTCCCATCCCACCACCCCTCCTGGGCTCCCTAGAGCTAATGATCACAGGGACGGTGGCACCATGTCCTTAGACCCCTTTCAACGTTTTGTCCAGTACATTGGCCTCTTGACAAACTGATGAGCTGTGAATTGTCTTTGTGCAAATTGAATTGAGGCAAATTCACCTAGAAATCTGAAGCCTCCAACTGGCTTTGGGCAATGCTGTGAGCAGAGTGGGGCCTCTGAATATACATGGTTCAGCTCATCAGCCGGGCTCAGTGGCTCAGCGCATCCTGACTGACCCAAAAAGGACCCTCTCCCTACTGTTTCTGTCTGTCCGTAGATCTCGTAGAGCAGAAGGCCTGTCCGTCTTCTCCACTCCTCTTGATCCTCCGGCAGCAGAGCCTCCCCTCCAGTAATACAGTGCTCCAGGGTAGGGAACCTGAGACTTAGGGGAAGGCAAAGTGACAAGAGAACTTGCTGTCAGGCCTTGGATGTTCTGCCCTAGACCCAGAGTGTTAAGAGCTCAGAGCCTCGTCATCTGGATCATTCATGCTTCCGCTTCCTCACATTCTTCCTTGCCTTTTTGGCAATTTGCTGGTGGTCAAAGCCAACTGGAAGTCACTCACTTCCTGTCGGTTCATGTTAACTCTTCTGGCAAGGGGTGGGTGGTGGTGGTGAGGCTAATGGGTTTGGATCAAAGGTTTGGATCAACTTTGGAAGTTGACGTAAAAAGATGGCAAAGATTTATCAGACCCTGTCTTTGTGGCTAAGAGGGGTATTTTATAAACCATAACGTGGTGGGGGATAAGACCCCAAGAGCATGTTAGGATGCTAACAGAACTGCATTGCCTTCTCTGAAAAGTGGAGTCAGGTGAATTGAAGGGCTTTTGTATTTTTGAGCAGAGAATGCAAGTTAGAGGGTGGAAATGAATTGCTCAGGACATCAGGGAAGACTGGGATGAGTGTAGGAAAAGAGAGAAGGGTTGCAGGTAGCAGCCCTGACAGAAGGGATTTCAGAGGGAGCAGAAAAGTTGGCTGTGAACATTACAGTAGGTACATTGCATGATGTAAATCTTCTTCATTTCTTTCCCATAAAATTTTCTGTAACTAATAAAAAAAAAAACCCCACAAAATAATGATAGATTCCCTGAAGGATGTGGGGAGAAGTGACTGGGGTCTAAGTACCAGGTGTCCTAGGGCTGAGCTGGGTCAGCTCTTGGGGGTGAGAGAGGTAGCAGACATCTGGTTCACCTTCTCTTGTCACCCTGTCCTGGTACTTCAGAGTCAGAGTCAGGGGTAGGAGGGCTGGGTTCACTTAGGGTGTCTTCCTCATTCTTCTGCAGCTTTATCCAAAGTAGATAAAATGGTCAGATTCCCTGATGTAATCACGAGCTAAGCTTTGGTCATATTTTTACTGTGTTTGGGCAAAGATCACCAACTGAGGAATGTTTCAAAAAGTTGCTTAGTATGAACTTTGAAATACAGATGGGGACAGAATCCAACCAGCTTGAGGCTTCATGAATAAAATCAATTTGCGTTTCGGAGTTAGCTTCATAGGGGTAGGCCTAGCACACCTTAATATTGTAATTCTATATTTAAGACATGTTACTCTGACTTTTGAAGTAGCCATTTTAATCTCAGACTCTTTAAAAGATACATAAATGCCCATAAGTTTCAAAGAGCAGATTGCAGCTTAGCTAAAATTAACCTGCAAACATGGAAATGCAAAAATAAAACTCTATGGGAAGATAACACTATGCATCCACCAGATTGACAAAAATTAAAGACTCTGACAATAACAAATACTGAACAATGGGAATTCTCCTGTCTTGCTAGGGGGAGCATAATTTGGTTCAATACTTTCAAAAATTGCACGGTAAACTGTAGTGTCACTGTGAACTAGCAATTCCTCTTCCAGGAAAATGTTATGGAAATACATGCTTCTATGCACCAGGTTACATATGCAAGAATTCAATGCAGCATTAATCACTAATAGCCCCAAAATGAAAACTACCCAAGTATCCATTAATGGTAGAACAGATAAAAAACATGCAATGGGATATTATACAATGGGATATTGTACAGCAATGAAAATTAGCTGTAGCAACATGCAGCAACATAGACACATCTTAAAAACATAATGCTGAAAAAAGAAACCAGATATTACAGAGTAATAAGTGCTTACACACATAAAGATCAAAGGCAAGTAAAATATAATAATTTGTTTAGGGATATTTCCTTAGGAGGTAAACTATAAAGGAAAACAAGGAAATGAACACCATAAAAGTCAAGATAGTAAATTCCTTTAGGGGATAAATAGAGCCATGAAGAGATCTCTGGGGTGTGGGCAATATTCTATTTTCATGATTCAGATGAATGGTGACACAGGTGTTTTTCAACAATCCATTAATCTATACATGTATGTTTTACATATTTCTCTGTATGTTTGTCCTTTCATAAGAAAAAATATTTAAAAAAGAATAAACCCACAGTGATGCAAGGCTCACTGAATGTTTCATTTGGATCTTGGGGTCCTGCTTTAAAGAATGATGATCGCCACCAACACTTGTCACACACACACACACACACACACACACCTCAAAGAACCACAGTTAAAAATAGACCATGGTACATTGGATTCCTTAAACTCCTACCCAAAGATTGTTATCACCAGCCACCACCACTTCTACTATACCTGGTAGAAGCGTGCCGCAGAATCATTCGATATACCAGTGGCACAGCAAGGCTGTGGGTGATCGGGTATTTTAATAACATCTAGAAAATGAGGAGAGAAGGACTTTTATTTTTATAGTAAAGATTTAAAATATCAGTTAATTATTAGCATTTTAGTTCTGATCTCCCCTCTAAGGAGAGCCCATTATTTATTTAATTCTTTCAATATATCTATATTGAGCATGAATTTTGTACATGGCATGCATCAAGCACTGTTGGGGGAATGCAAGAAGAGTAAGATAACATCTTACTGAGAGTAGGTATTAATAGAGGAGATAAAACAGGACTCATATGGTAAGAAAAAAGTTGGTAGAGGTCATAAGAGAGATTGGAAGAAGGAGATCATAGCAGAGGGAAATACTCCTTTTAAATGGGTGATCCAGGGACCTCACGGAACAGGTGGCATTTAGTTGGGGTATTTAACAAATGGAATGGTGTCGACAGGCAGAGGAATGGGGAAGTTTCTTGCAGATAGAAGGAGTAGCAGGAGTAAAGTTTCCAGAGTTGAAGAAACATTTAAGTGAAGTCAAATAATATGATTTTTTTAGACAGGAGAGGAACAAGAAGCAAATTTAGGAAGATTGGGGTTAGGAGCCAGATTATATAGAGTCTAAAATGTCTGGTATTTGCTGTTGTTTTACTAGAGGTGGGAGTCTTTCAGTTTCAGATCAGGGTGGAGATACACTACGAGAACAAGGAACACTAAAGAGGGGAGAATGTGGGTTTGGGGTCTGCCTGCCCGACTTCAATCCTGTTACTTAATTCTTCCGCAACTCTGTTTCCTCATCTGTAAAATGAGAATATCTGTGCCTTCCATGCAGAACCACAGGGAGGTGTAATGGGCACATGGGGGAAATCTGCCTCCACTCTGAGTCCCTCCCTTTCTGAGTCCGATCCACTTGCCCTTCCTTCCTTCCTTCCTTCCTTTTCTTTCCTTCCTTCCTTCCTTCCTTCCTTCCTTCCTTCCTTCCTTCCTTCCTCTTCTCCCCTCCCTCCCTTCCTTTTTCCAGTATAATTAACATATAGTGTTACATAGTTTCGGATGTGTAATATAGTGTTACAATAAATCTATATATGACTCAGTGCTCATCAAGGTAAGTATACTCTTAATCCCCTTCACCAATTTTACCCATCCTCCCACTCACCACCCCTCTGGTAACCATCAGTTTGTTCTGTATAGTTGAGAGTCTGTTTTTTTGATTTGTCTCTTTTTTCTGTGTTTGTTTTGTTTCTTAGATTCCCCACGAGTAAAATCATATGGTATTTGTCTTTCTCTGACCGACTTATTTCGCTTAGCATTATAACCTCTAGATCCATCCAAGTTGTTGCAGATGGCAAGATTTCATTCTTTTTTTTATGGCTGAGTAATATTCCATCATAGCTATATCTATCTATCTATCTATCTATCTATCTATCTATCTACCTATCTATCTATCATCTCACATCTTCTTTATTCATTCATCTGTGGATGGATACTTGGGCTGCTTTCATATTAGCTATTGTAAATAATGCTGCAATAAACATAAGGAGTGCATATATTCTTTTGAAATAGCGTTTTCATATTATTTGGGTAAATACCCAGTAGTGCAATTACTGAATCATATGGTAATTCTATTTTTAAGTTTTTGAGGAAACTCCATATGGTTTTCCCCAGTGGCTGCACCAGCTTGCATTCCCACCAGACAATGCATGAGAGTTCCTTTTTCTCCACATCCTCGCAAACACTTGTTGTTTCTTGTGTTGTTGATTGTAGCCATTCTGACAGATGTGAGGTAATATCTCGTGTGGGGTTTTTTGCTGTTGTTTTTGTTTTTTGTAAAATAATATTTTTATTATATTATGTTAGTCACCATACAGTACATCCCTGGTTTTTGATGTAAAGTTCGATGATTCATTAGTTGCATATAACACCCAGTGCACCATGCAATACGTGCCCTCCTGAGTACCCATCTCATGTGGTTTTGATTTGCATTTTCCTGATGATGAGCGATGTGGAGCATCTCTTCATGTGTCTGTTGGCCGTTTGGATGTTTTCTTTAGAGAAATGTCTGCTCATGTCTTCTGCCCATTTTCAATTGGATTATTTGGTTTTTTTTGTGTTGAGTTATATGGATAGTATATTTTTAATTTAACATTCCTTGTTTTAATCAGTATCTTTCATTTTCAATAAGAGGAACTGAAGCTAAAAATGTTATCATTAAAACTTCACAAAAGTAACAAATGAAAAAATAAATCAAAATAATTAAACTTTCAAATGCTGGTGTGTGTGTGTGTGTGTGTAAATTTGTAGAATTAATACTTTGAAATAATTTGCACTTAAATCACACTGAGACTTTGGGGATGCCCATGTAGTGGAAGTGGGGGGGAAAGATGGACTCAGTGCTTTGGGTGCAGTTTTACGCCTCAAGGACTGGCAGGATGTACACAGTACAGTGACGGAGAGGCAGATATTGACATGAAGCAGGGCATGAGAAATGGAAAATGCAGTCTGATGTGCTGNGTTGCTTTTTTTTGTGTTGAGTTATATGGATAGTATATTTTTAATTTAACATTCCTTGTTTTAATCAGTATCTTTCATTTTCAATAAGAGGAACTGAAGCTAAAAATGTTATCATTAAAACTTCACAAAAGTAACAAATGAAAAAATAAATCAAAATAATTAAACTTTCAAATGCTGGTGTGTGTGTGTGTGTGTGTAAATTTGTAGAATTAATACTTTGAAATAATTTGCACTTAAATCACACTGAGACTTTGGGGATGCCCATGTAGTGGAAGTGGGGGGGAAAGATGGACTCAGTGCTTTGGGTGCAGTTTTACGCCTCAAGGACTGGCAGGATGTACACAGTACAGTGACGGAGAGGCAGATATTGACATGAAGCAGGGCATGAGAAATGGAAAATGCAGTCTGATGTGCTGGAGGGATCATCAGATGGACTTGGGGGAGATAAACGAGGGGGAGTTTGCATGGAGGGAGAAGACTAGATCTAAGGCATGGTTTTGAGAGCTCCTTGAATGGATGTGCATGCTGGTGAAATGGATCACTTAGAAGGAAGAGGAAGGGTGAGGGCAGACCCTTGGAAGAGTAATCTGGGTGAAGAGGATGTGGCTGCAGCAAGCGGAGAATGTTCTATAGAGGAGTTTGATACTAAGGGAGGAAAGACAGAGTTGGTCCGGATTGGAGCAGGGTGAAGGGAAGGTATTTTTTAGTATGGGGAACTTTGAATATGTTTATGGACTAAGGGTGCAGAGTTAACAAAGAATAAGAGGTTGAAACCTTGGGAGAAAAGAGTAAATAAATGACGATTAATGAAGAGGGGAAAAGTGAGAAATTAAAAATACAGGAGAAAAGGTTTAAGATTAATGAGAAGGGCTCCTAAGAGAAGGACAGAGAAAAGAGGAGGCTCCACAGAGGTTGTGGGGAGGGGACTGGACTTTGAGAGGTGGAGGGGCAGGTCTGCCTCTGAGATGGAAAACGAAGGTGTGCATGGAGACACAAAGAGCATTTTCAAGTGAAGGGAAGTACAGTGAGGGGTTCACGCAGGTGACTTGAGTTATCACCATGAGGTATGTATATCAGTAACAGCAGCCACCACTGCTTTGTGGGTGCCTCCTGTGTGCCAGCTCAGGGCTAAGCACTTCACACACTTCACCTGTAACATCTCGTTTATATTCTAACAATTTTGTGATGCAGTAATTATTTTTTTTTAATTTTATTTTATTATATTGTGTTAATCACCATACAGTACATCCCCAGATTCCGATGTAAAGTTTGATGCTTCATTAGTTGCGTATAACACCCAGTGCACCATGCAATACGTGCCCTCCCTACTACCCATCACCAGGCTATCCCCTTCCCCCACCCCCTCCCCTCTGAAGTCCTCAGTTTGCCTCTCACAGTCCATAGTCTCTCATGTTTCATTCCCCCCTCTGATTACCCCCCTTTTCTTTATCCCTTTCTTCCCCTACCGATCCTCCCAGTTCTTATGTTCCATAGATGAGAGAAATCATATGATAATTGTCTTTCTCTGCTTGACTTATTTCACTTAGCATTATCTCCTCCAGTGCCGTCCATGTGGCAGCAAATGTTGAGAATTCGTTCTTTCGATGCAGTAATTATTAAAACTCCCGTTTTACAGATAAAGAAACTAAGGCTCGGGAGTAGCAACTGAACCACAAATAAATGTTGAACGTGGAATAAGAAACTAGATTTGTCATTTTCCAAGGGCTCTGTCTTTAAACACTTCAATAAATTGAGCAACAACAACACCACACACACACACACACACACACACACACACACACACCAGCTATCTGGCTCCTGGCAGATCCAAGATTCAGGATCCAGGATACCTGAGCTTTCTCTGGATGCTTTAATTTCTTAAAATGTGTTTCCAGGGTTCCAAGTCCACAAAATCTGATCCATAGACCTGGGGGAAGGGCTTGGAATCTGCATTTCCTTCAAGGTTTCATCCAATGTGATTTAGATACAGTGATGGATTCAGTGCTCCACGCTTTGAGAAACCCAGAACCAGGGTTATATTATGCTTATGGGACCCCTCGCTAAATAACATTTTTTCCAGCAGGGTCCAGCTTTTGAGTTTGAAATATGAGTTTCTTCTAAGAGTCTGTCGATACTGGAAGATTAGTCTTCTTACCTGTTCAACGACCTTGGGGTCAAACTGGGGCAGATGATGGATGAAGAGTGTAGCCCCTACTGTCCATGGTTCCATCATGCACCCAAAGAGAGCCAGAATCCAGCCTGTGTCCGAAAAGCACCAGAAGATATCAGATGTCTTCAGCTGCAGCATTTTCCTGCTAACTCCAAAATACAGTGGCCTCAGCTATGTGATTGATCATGAGAGGATGTGATCAAGGGTTGGGGACTCTGGTTTTCAGGTGGTGACCCACCCCTCATTCTCAGTGCACATGGGGCTCCCGACACACTTCCACACCAGGTCTCTAGAATATGCCAAATCCTATTTTCTGGTCATGTGTGCCTTCAACTGATTTAGTTATAATAATCCTTAAAGCTTGGAATATGGGAACAAAATCTGTAGCTCTTTTCTTGGATTTGACTCTGTTACTGATACAGTCCTACGTAATGCTGGCAGCCATTTGGGGATAACAAGGGATAATAAGCCTTTCTGAGAAGAGCATCAAAACATAGCAGAAACATAGCTGACAGATGGAGAGATGAAAATCTAATCCAGAGACTCTCTAGCTATGTCTGAAGCCAAACCCTGGAGTGCCCTGCCTCATGATCCAATAAACTCCTGTAGTTATCTTTGGGCTTAAAGAGGTTTAGGTTGGGTTTTCTGTCATTTGTGATGAAGAAAGAGCAAGGGAGAGAGAAAGGGAGACAGGAAGAGGGAGAGAGAGTGAGAGAGAGATTTAATTTTTAATATCCCATCTTGTCAAAGGGCTGGAAATAATTAGATAATAGGCAATGATTGGAAGGTGGAGTAGAGGTTTCTCATTTCTCTACCCTACCTTACTGCTTCTGAGGGACCTCTGTGTGCATAACTCCTTGAGAAAACACAACCCTCCCATTAGCATGCTATGGCTTTGAGGAACTTTACTATTAATAGGGAAGGGCTTTGATAAACAATCCACCCTCCCTCATCCCAGCTCTCTCAGGATTGTGGCTCACCCACAAGATGTTACTAGCTAGGAGGATCTGTCTTCTCAGCTTCAGACCTACTACCCACTGAACATCTCTTCTGGGGTGTCTCTCAGGCACCTTAAACTCACCAGATCCTAATCTCTCCTGACTCCCTTGGACTAATTTTTTCTCCTCCAGTGTTCCCTGTATTTCAGTGAATGTCATTACTGTCCGTGCAACTGTCCAAGCCCAAAATCCGAGAGTCAACCTTGACTGGCCCCTCTCTTATCTCCCACATCTAGCCAGTAGATCCTGTCCATTTTACCTCCTAAAATCTCAAATATGTTAACTTCCTTCATGTCTCTGACACCTTCGCCAAGCCACTGCCATCTTGGATTATTCTAAGACCCTCCAACTGGTCGATCTAACCCCATTCTGATTTTTCCCGACCCATTCTCCATATTGCAGCTACAGTGATCTTTTATTTATTTATTTTTCTTTTCTTTTTCTTTCTTTCTTTCTTTCTTTCTTTCTTTCTTTCTTTCTTTCTTTCTTTAAGAGTGTGCATCTGCACAAGTGGGAAGCAGGAGGGCAGAGGCAGAGGGAGGGGGAGAGAGAGAATCTTAAGCAGGCTCCACGTTCAGCACAGAGCCCAATGTGGGGCTCAATCTCATGCCCCTGGATCATGACCTGAGCTGAAATCAAGAGCCAGAGGCTTCACTGGCTGAGCCACCCAGGCGCTGCCACAGTGATCTTTTCAAAACACAAATCTGATCAGGTCTTTCCCTTGCTACAATATGTTGCATTGCTCCAATACCTCCCTTCTCTCTCAAAAAACAACAACAACAAAACAAACAAACAAACAAAAAAACCCTCTAAACTCTACACCAAGGCCCACAAGACTCTACATGATCTGGGCCCTGCTTACTTTTCCAACTCTTCCCATCTATCCCTTACCTTACACTCTGAGCACCAGCTACCCTCAAATCTCAGTAGTTCTATAAATGCTTTTTGTTTTTATTTATTTTTTTATAATAATTTTTATTATGTTATGTTAGTCACCATATAAATGCTGCTTTTTATATCTTTGTGTGTTTGCTCTTGTTTTTCAGACTGCACAGAAAGCCCTTCCCTTCTTCCCACCTCCATTCCTCCAGGGTTTTGCTATTCAGTTGTTATCATTGTATAACTTTGCATCAGCACAGATAGCTGTGGCCCACCAGAAACCTTGTGGTGCCCTCTGGTCTGGTTAATAAGTTAGAAAATATACAGAACTTGTTCTGGTCTGACTATTACTATCTGGGGGAGGGGCAGAGGGGAGAAGAGGCTTAGTTTAAAATTCATTAAATGATTAACCCAAGGCTACAGCTTCAGCCTCGATGATTGTTTGTTCTAAATTAGGGACAGTGGCATGGTGTGGCTTGGTTCCAAGTATTATTTTCCGTAACAGCTCATAATTGGGTAACTCCAAGTTTCATTTGTCCATAACTGGGGACAGGAAAGGATCTGTTGTTTCAGTTGACATTGTTAGCACATTCTGTCTTTCCCCACCAAACCCTGAGTCAACTGACAGGGACATGATGGCTTCCCTACACACCTCCTGTCAAGGTACTCAGGCAGGACCTAAATGTGCCTCCTTTGTCATCAGAGGCCTCTGTCAGCAAACCGTTAGGATTCCCAGTGTTTACCTCTCAGATTTTCATCAGTCTGAACCAGAGAGCACAGAAGGGAGAAGCAGGATGGAGTCAATTCTGCTTAGAGCTCTTTTCCTAACCCACACGTGTCTCACACACATGCACACACTACCACAGATCTGTGGCCCAGCCCATAAGTCAATGCTTTCTTTCTTACCACGAAGGGAGAGAGGATCGCAAGGCAAATCCATGACAATGTTTTACCATCTTGGGGAGGCCTGTGGTCCCACTGGTGAAGAAGATGGCCATTGGGTCCACTGTCTTTGACTTAACACAGGTATGATCTGGGGATGCTGATCTGCAAAGGAATTCGGCACAAAAGGGGAGAAGTCACATTTCCTGATTTTCCATCCCCAGAGAAGCAAAAGGAACAATATGAGGCTTGCAGTCAGAAAAATGGAGGTTTCTAACACTGGAGGGGAAACCAGTTCTCCCAGTATTAGGAATTAAATGGAGTTTGAGAGTGAGTTGGATAAGTAGACTGACATTTCTTCATTTTAAAAAGGGGGAAAATATGGTGGATTGTTTTGTATGTAACAAACACTGAAATAGTACTTCCAGGCAGTGGTTTAAGTGATTTACAAATAAGAACTCATTCAATCTTCAGACCAACCCTAAAAGGCAAGTACTGCTCTTATTCTGCCCATTCTGTGGATGAGAAAACTGAGGCTCAGAAATGTTTTCATAACTTGCCTGAAGACATGTAGCCAGCAAGTTGTCCAGCCAGAATTCAAATTCACTCAGTTTGATCCAAAGACTGTGCTCTTAATCACACTGCTAAGCTTGTTTTTTTTACATGAACCAACTTAATAGAAATTTCTCCCCACAATCTTGGCAATGAGGGGTGGGGAAAAGAAAAGGAAGATGCACATTTGCTTTGGTGTAAGCTTGCGATGGAAGGTAGAATCTGTAGGGTACCCCAGTGTGCCTTGATTCTTGGGGGCTTCTCTTAGACTGGGAGTCTCTAGGGCTTATAAATGCAAGTTCCCTGTGGTGTTTGATCAGAGAAACTGCAAATTATCCCAAGGCTGCAGGGCTCACTGACTCTTGCTGTGATATGATACCATACTGACTTTTGGCAATTTAGGGGAGTTTTAGAGAATATCCTTCATTTACACCATTTTCTTGTAATTGTCTGACTTTAAAATCCAGTGTAAGATGTGACTGCAGTGTGATATTTGCCTTTTGAGGCTGAAGTAAAGGATTTTAAAAACTGAGGGGTTACTTCAAGAAAACAAATCCAGTATGGTTTGTGGGTGATATGAAAAATGCCTGAAGGTTTATGGAATCAGAGTTTTGGATGTGGAAATGGTCTTACTTGCCTCCAACACTTCCCTAACTTTTCCTGCAAGGTGTCCCTAAAGGTATGCAACCCCTAAAAGATGGAAAGTATTTGCTCCCCAAGCTGCCTGACAGCCACAGCCTCAATTTTTCTTGTAGTCTCAAGCTTTCCCTTAAAAATGCATCCCTTAATCTTTCATTCAACCTCTTCATATATTTATTTTTTATATAAACATAATATTTCAGATTCCCTACCTACAAGGAAGACACAACACAACAACCCTCTGACTTTATACATCTCCTTTGCACAGGGTTGATAATACTTTAGTGACAGAGGTGTGGAAGTTCAATACCTTATTTTACAGATAAAGCAATTGCATCCAAGAAAGGCAAAGGAACCAGCCCAGGGTTACACAGAAAATCAGTGGCATAACTGGGAAGAGAAGGTTTCTGCCACCAGACCTGGTACATTTCCTCCCACTGGTTGTTTGTCTACCAGCCCTTGGAAGTGAATGGCCTTCTCCTGCCCTTCCTTAGACAGCACATTCATCAGAACAGAAACTCACTTAATCAATGATCGTAAGTCCAGCCACCCTTGATGGCTATGGTCAGACACCAGGAGCTTTATTTTCAGAGTAGGACACTCGGAAGCTAAAGAATCCACCTCTGGAGCAAGGGTATCTGTGGTCACAATGCCCTTGGCTTTAGACACTTGTAATCGGTAGAGAATGTCCTTGGCCTTCAACTGGATGGTTCCTGGCATGAATATTATTCCTGAGAATAAAAAAGGAAATTTTGGGTTTCAGGCTTGGCTTATCTGCATAGAAATCCACCAGCCTCCTGCTGTGCAAAGTATGGTCCACAGACCAGCACCATCAGCTCCACCTAAGACACAATACTCATGCCCCATCCCAAAATTATTGAATCAAAATCTGCACTTTAACAAGATCTCCAAGGGATTCCTATGCACATTGAGATTTGAAAAGGTTGCCCTAACCTCTTCTACTCTAGATGGATCTAGCCAGCAGACGGGTGGATCCTACTTTACACAGGATCTGGGACTATGCGTGTAAGTAGGACAGTGTCCCTGACATCAGGATTAACTGCATCTCTACCTCCATTTTTCTCCTCTCATTTCCTTCTCTGTCAATCCCTTGTGTCATCTTGAATCTCCTCTCCCTCAGTCTGCATAACTAAATTTAACTACAGTATCCTTTGAACTTCCCTACTTTCCCTTCCATCTTCTATCACCAATTAGTTCAAGTCTTCATGTGCCCCTATTGGGTTCCAGTCTCTCCAGCAGGTGGGTTCTAATCTCTCCACCAGGTGCCTTGTCTTGAGTCTTCCTACTACCCAACTTCCATATTATTACCTGTTCAGGTTCCACAGAACACCGACTTTTCTCACTCCACTCTTCTTCTCTTTACCAGCACCTATACCCTTTCTCCAGGAAAACACCATACTCTCCACCCAACACTGAAGGCACTGCCCACCCTCCACCTTTCCCTCCTGCAAATCTCTGCTCTATTTCAATACGGCTGTTCTTCACACAGGCTTCTCCTGACTCCTGCCCATTCTTAGAATGTCCTTCCTTTGCTTCTATCCCTCTTTAATTCTGCCTATACCAGAGGGTTCGGCTCATGTCTTGGATTTCCCATGGGCCATCTCTTAGCTCTACAGGTGACATGGCTTCTCTATACTCTCTCTGCCATTGCTGTTAATTCTTCATTCCACATGATCTTGATGGATTAATTTATAATTTTATTGGTGTGAGAATATATGAACACGCATTATAAAGAAAATCAAAAGAGAATGCATGAGTCCCACACCAACCCTAATTATGTAGATAAATAGATAGGCAATTAAAAGGGAAAGGGGGGCGCCTGGGTGGCATAGCGGTTAAGCGTCTGCCTTCGGCTCAGGGCGTGATCCCGGCGTTATGGGATCGAGCCCCACATCAGGCTCCTCTGATATGAGCCTGCTTCTCCCTCTCCCACTCCCCCTGCTTGAGTTCCCTCTCTCGCTGGCTGTCTCAATCTCTATCTCTATCTCTGTTGAATAAATAAATTTTTAAAATCTTTAAAAAAGGGGGGGGAAGGGAAATCTCCACAGAAGAATGCTAAGAAATGTAGAAAGAATAATATAAGTAGAAAATTCTCATATAAAACAATCATAATAATCAAGAACAATTAATGGATTCTCAAGTCATAGGGTGAAAGACAATTGGAGAACAGGATATTCACACAGTCTCATTAGTATTATAGCACAGATTACTTACTAATTATAAAGGGAAAAGGTGCCTTGCAAAGGTGTTTATAAATATCACTGATGATAGGACAAACCAACTTGTTGTATCCCCTGATGTAAAACACTGAGATAGGCAAATTATCCTTTTAGTACTCCTACTAAAAATGTTTCACTGAATGTAATCCTGAGGAAAGAGTAAGAAACACAAATTTTGTGGGACCTTCTGCAAAACAGAGAGCTTAGACATTTCCAAAATGTGGTTATACAAAAAAGTCCAGATTGAAGGAGATTGAGGAGACATGACAACTTAATGCAATGCATGATCCTCTATTGGATTTTGGATTCAAACAAAAAAATTTCTACAAAAGACACTATAGGGACAATTAAAGAATTTTGGCTATGGATGTATCAGTGTTAGATGTCTTTGTGACAACTATGTTGTGCTTAAGTGAGGAGAATATCTTGTGGATCACAGCAGATGCATACTCCAGTGTTTATAGGTGTTTATCTGGTGTTTATGGATGTCACAATGTCTGCAACTGATACTTAAATGACTCAGTGTGAGAGGAGTGCAAAATGTTAACTGATGGATCTTTTTTCTTTATTTTTTAAAATTTAAATTTGATTAATTAACATATAGTGTATTGTTAGTTTCAGAGGTAGGGTTCAGTGATTTGTCAGTCTTATATAACACCAGTGCTCATTACCTGATGGATCTTCAAAAGCAAAGATGAGATTGTGCAGGAGAAAGTGTGTGCAGGATGAATTAGAGAGTTATGACACTGTGTTTGAGGGTGTGTAAGAATGAGAGAGAGAGAGTGAGTGAGTGAGTGAGAAGGAGGAAAAGAATATTTGAGGGAGTCTGAAAAAGACAAAGACTGTGCAGAATATAAAAAAAGATAGAGGAATACTAATATTTCAGGACCAATTGGCTCTGGGCCAGATCTAATGTCTGTTGGGGTCTCTTTGAGTCACTGACCTGCTCGAATGCAGCCTATGACCACCAGCCACCACTCAGGCACTCGAGGCAGGATCAAGGCTAGACGGTCTCCCTGCTGCAGGCCACAGGTCTGGGTGAGAACATTGGCTGCACGGCGGGATAAGTCTGTCAACTCTCCGAAGCTCCACTTCAGTTCATCTCCTTGATTATTCACCAACCACAGGGCTGGGTTTGGACCTCTCTTACCCTCCTGGTCAAGATCATACACCATGTGTTACTTCCTACTTTAAAGGAAAAGGGCGCTTATTTGGCCAATCTATGACCATAGACACATTCCAGTGAAAATGTAGCTCAAGGACAATGATCCCATTTTGAAGCATTTATAGAACCAATAAAAGCTGGGGATAGTGTGTGATCCAGCCAACTTCTTCTGGGCTACTGCAACCACCTCCTCTCGAGTCACATAAAACCATGAATAGCCTTAATGTCACCGATTAAAGCCTTAAAATTTCATTCCCCCATGTGTCTGTCTTAGTTCAATATGGACAGCAGTGCTCCTCCGTGCCTCAGTTTTCCCATCTACGAAATGGGCACAATACTACCTAGAAGGTAGTAGAGTTTAAATTAGTTATTTAGAGAGGTAAAGTGTATGTGACAGTGCTCAATAAAATTACTATCATTATTATGAAAACAGAACAAGAGATTAATTTAATTCCTGAATATTTGGGTCATTTATTTTTAAAATTAAGGTACCTCTAGAGGTGAAATAAACAAGAAGGCAGACGTGGAAGTTCCCAGGTAACCCTTGTTCACTCACAGAAACATCAAGTAATGAACAGACTAAAATAGCTTTGTAGAAATTCCAGAAACAGTCAAAGACCTGCAGCAACCAACAAATATCCAAACAATAAAAATTCATACTCAAAATGGTAAGAAATTGTTTTTGTTTACCCTTGCCCCATGTCCTCTCTGGTGTTGTAAAGTATGGTCAGGGGGAAGCCACCCAATTCCCAGCCCTTCCCTTGGGGCAGAAGAAAAGACTGGAATTTGTTTCAATATTCTGCCTTGTCAGGACTGGTTTCTGCCTCATCTGACTTGGAGCTCAGGTAGGAATGGTGGCCTAGTTTGAATATCAGGTTGGAGGTGTCTGAAAGCAGTGGCAGAAGCCACGATGAGTAACTGTAGACTGTGGCCACCTTGGGGCGGTGGGGGGAGGATGCTGGTGGTGGGACTACAGACAGAGGAAGGCAAGAAAACACCTAGGGTCCCAAGAAGAAGGAGGGATGAGACTTTTAAGGAAATTAAAACATGAGAAAGCAGCAATGTATTTGGTAAAATTGAGGGAAAAAAGCACATGCATAGGCCTAGGAAAGACTCATGCCTGAGACCTTAAGTTTTCATATGGTTAGATTACTAAAGGCCTTTCTCTGCAAGAAGCCAGCTGTAAAGACAGAGGCTGGCTGCTTTTTTCAAATATCTAATTTTCAACAACAGATCACAAGGCCATGAGCCCATTTGAAGGAATAAAAGAGATCTCCAGAAGCTGACCGTAAAGAGACACAGGTTTCAGTTATTGGACAGAGACTTTAAAATAATTGTCTTAAAAATGCTGAAAGAGCTAAAGGAAAATAGACAAAAAACTAAAGCAAATTAGAAAAACAATATATATGAACAAAATGAGAACTGAACAGAAATTCTGGATCTGAAAAATACAATAACTGAATTGAAAACTTTACCACAGGGATTCACAACAGACTCAGTCAGACAGAAGAAAGAATCAGTGAACTTGAGGGGCGCCTGGGTGGCTCAGTTGTTAAGCGTCTGCCTTCAGCTCAGGGTGTGATCCCGGCATTCTGAGATCGAGCCCCACATCAGGATCCTCCACTGGGTGCCTGCTTCTTCCTCTCCCACTCCCCCTGCTTGTGTTCCCTCTCTCGCTGGCTGTCTATCTCTGTCAAATAAATAAATAAAATCTTAAAAAAAAAAGAATCAGTGAACTTGAACACAAGTCACTTTAAATTATGGAGTCTGAGGGGCAAAAAGGATAAAAACATGAAGAAAAGTGAATAGAGCCCAAGGGACATAGTATACAAACAATCCAAGCAATATACACATTATGGGAATCCTGGAAGAAGAGAGAGAGAAAAGAGCGACAAGCTTATTTGAAGAAATAATGCCTGAGGAAAAGCAAAACCATAGTTGCATTAAACACAAATTTATATAGTATTATTCACCCATTCATTCGTTCATTCATTTATTCATTCATACATTCAGTATATGGATATAAAAATACAAAAAATATTTCCTGCTCGGCGGGAAGCCTGCTTCTCCCTCTCACACTCCCCTTGCTTGTGTTGCCTCTCTTGCTGTCTCTCTCAGTCAAATAAATAAATAACATCTTAAAAAAAAAAAAAAGAAGACAGTGGGATTATATATTTAAAATGATGGGGAAAAACCTGTCAATCAAGAAATTCTATATTCAGCAAATTGTCCTTCAAAAATGAGGGAAAAATTAGGTCAGTCTCAGATAAATAAAAATTGAGGGAATTCATTAACAAAAATTGAGAGTCTATAAGTTCATTTCTCTATAAGAAATGCTAAAAGGAGGGGCTGGGTGGTTCAGCTGGTTAAGTGTCTGAGTTTGGCTCAGGTCATGATCTCAGGGTTCTGGGATCGGCCTGCATTGGACTTCCCAGTCAGCAAGGAGTCTGCTTGTCCCTCTTCCTCAGCTCCCCCCCCAAACTCGTGCTCTCTCTCTAATAAATAAAATCTTTAAAAAAATGCTAAAAGGAGTTCAAGTTGAAATAAAAAGATGTTACAGAGTAGCTTGAATACAAAAATATAAAGTTCTTTGACAAATACATGGACAAATATAAAAACCAATATTATTGTAATTTTGGTTTGAGACTCCAGCTGTTATTCTTCTGCAGTATTTAAAAGACAAAAGCATAGAAAAGAATTATAATTCTATGTTAAAAAGTACCAGTATATAAATATGTAATTTGTGACATCAATAACATAAAATAGGGAGGTAAGAGGGAGCCGGAAAAGATTAGGGGTTTTGTATGCAAATGAAGTTGTTACTAGTTTAAAATAGATTGTTAAAACTTTAAGATGTTAATGTAATCCCTATGGTAACCACAAAATTATCTACAGAATATGTGCAAAGGGAAAGGAGAAGGGAATCAAAACATCACTACAAAAAAAAAAAAAATCAACTAAAGACAAAGAAAGGCAGTAAGAGAGGAAATGGGAGACCAAAAGCTATGACATCAAGAAAAGAATTAACAATATGGTAATAGTAAGTTCTTCCTTATCAGTAATTACTTTAAATGTAAGTGCACTAAATTCCCCATTAAATGACTTAAATTGGCAGAATGGATTAAAAAAAGAAAACAGGATCCAACATATGCTATCTATAAAATTATTATTTCTGTATGATGGAATATGATAAAATCATCCCAAAACTTTCAGAAATTATTTTGGAATAAAAATTTCACAATACATTATTAATTTAAAAAAGCAAAACCATACTTACATTATAATCTAAATGTGTACAGTAGTATCCATTCATTCATTCATTCAATATATATTTACTAAATTCTCATTATCTGTTAGGCACTGTTCTTAGACCAAAGGATACAATGGTGAACAAGACATACATATACACACCTATGTACATGGTTTTAAATATTTCTTTAAAGATTTTCTTTATTTAGTTGAGAGAGACAGCAAGCACAGAGGGAGAGTGAAAGGGAGAAGCAGACTCCCGCTGAGCAGGGAGCCTGATGTGGGGCTCAATCCTGGGAGTCTGAGATCATGACCTGAGCTGAAGGCAGACGCTTAACCAACTGAGCCACCCAGGCACCCTGGTTTTAAATATTTACAGCCAATTTTCATTTTTTTGTTTAAGTAAACTTTCTTATTTTCCCCAAGCTTTCTCTAATGACCATGCTTTTTTAAAAGATTTTATTTTTTTAAATTAATTTCCAAAGCATGTTCAGAGTAAAAGTTTGGGCAATGCAGAATCCTATGAACAGAAAAATTTTTTATAAATAGAAAAACGTCTTCAAATATCTCATCACATTTTTGCTACCTGAAGGTCAGCACTGAAATTATCTGGTGTTTATTCTTCCAGCAATTTTTTTCCACGTATGTGCAAACCTGATCCCACCACACTTGCCCCATATGATTGGAACAAAAGAGTGTATCTCACCTGAGATAAGGTGAGGTTAATACATATGTACATTCACACGTTAAGTATTCATACCTATGGAAAAAAATCAGTGTTATGAAAAAATTCTTGCCCAAAAGATTATGGGATATTTGGCAAGTGTAATGACTAGTTAAGCACTGCTTATATAAGGGGAGCAGAGTATGCAATATTATTGTAGGAGTTTTAAAAAGGTTGGAAAAGCTGGGGCGCCTGGGTGGCACAGCTGTTAAGCGTCTGCCTTCGGCTCAGGGCGTGATCCTGGCATTACGGGATCAAGTCCCACATCAGGCTCCTCCGCTATGAGCCTGCTTCTTCCTCTCCCACTCCCCCTGCTTGTTCCCTCTCTCGCTGGCTGTCTCTATCTCTGTCGAATAAATTAAAAAAAAAAAAAAAAAGCTTGGAAAAGCTGGTGTCTCAAGATAGAAAACATGGGTTGCTCAGAACTCAGGCAGTGTTTTAGACCTAACTCCTACAACCTGAAGAAGATATTGCTTAAGCAGTGATGGATTTTTGTATTAAGGATTAATCTGATAATGTGATGCTCAGATAAAGCTGTTTTCCCAGAAGACAGAGACACCCTCTACACTTGGAGTTGAAATTTAAATTTTTATGTGGTAATGTTTGAAGCCAAAGGAAATTATGAAATAGTTTCAAAAGAAAAAATGCTTAATATTTAACTTAGCAATAAAGGGGATAAACAACTAATTAACAGAGCAACAGGGACAAATCTCAAAAACAATAATGCTGAATCAAAGAAATCAGACACAAAAGGGTGCATATTATATTATTCCATTTCTATGAAACCCTAGGAAAGAGAAACATAATCTCCTGTAGCAGCAGCTCAGTGTGGTTGCCTGGGGCTCAGAGTGGGGTGGGTAGGGACCTACTAGGAAGGAACAAAAGGAAACTTCTGGGGTGATAGAAATGTTCTAAAACTCCATTTATTGAAGAGACTGTCTTTTTTCCACCGGATGTTTTTTCCTGCTTTATCGAAGATTAGTTGCCCAAAGAGCTGAGGGTCCATTTCTGGGTTCTCTATTCTGTTCCATTGGTCCATGTGTCTGTTTTTGTGCCAGTACCATGCTGTCTTTGTGATCACAGCTTTGTAGTACAGCTCGAAATCCGGCATTGTGATGCCCCCAGCTTTGTTTTTCCTTTTCAACAGTTCCTTGGAGATTCGGGGCCTTTTCTGGTTCCATACAAATTTAAGGACTATTTGTTCCAGTTCTTTGAAAAATGTCCTCGGTATTTTGATCGGGATAGCATTGAAAGTGTAGATTGCTCTGGGTAGTATGGACATTTTAACTATGTTAATTCTTCCAATCCATGAGCATGGAATATTTTTCCATCTTTTTATGTCTTCCTCAATATCTTTCAAAAGTGATCTATAGTTTCTAGGATATAGGTCCTTTACGTCTCTGGTTAAGTTAATTCCAAGGTAACGCATGGTTTTTGGTGTTATTGTAAATGGGATGGATTCCCTAATTTCTCTTTCTTCAGTCTCGTTATTCGTGTATAGAAATGCAACTGATTTCTGGGCATTGATTTTGTATCCTGCCACCTTACTGAATTGTTCTATAACTTCTAATAGTTTGGGAGTGGATTCCTTTGGGTTTTCCATATAGAGTATCATGTCATCTGCAAAGAGAGACAGTTTGACTTCTTCTTTGCCGATTTGGATACCTTTGATCCCTTTTTGT
>NC_048227.1:23155012-23167156 GCF_002007445.2 Ailuropoda melanoleuca
GATCTTGGATACCATGATCTCAGGGTCTTGGGATGAAGCCCCACATTGGGCTCCCTGCTCACTGCGGAGTCTGCTTCTCCCTCTCCCTCTGCTCCTCCCCCCTGCTCGTGCTCTTGTCTCTCTCAAATAAATAAAACCTTTTTAAAAAATGTAAGAGTTTATGACCTATAGAAAAAAATAGCCTCAGTCTTATTCTGCATGAAATATAAGTTGAAATTCAATGTTTTCTATAAATTAATGATGGAATATGATAGACTAACAGAATTTATATCCTAATTGACATAGATAGAACATTTTACCCAATAATGATATAATTCACATTCTTTTCCATTCCATTTGGAACATGTACCAACCTCAAAAAATCTCAAAAGTGTAAAATAGAGTATGTTTTCTGACCACAGTGGAATTAAGCTAGGAATCATTAACAACAAGGCAATGAGAAACCCACCCCCAAGTATGTGGAAACTAACCAATATGCTTCCACATAATCTATCAGTCAGAGAAGGAGCAAAGAGGCAAATAGAAAATATTTTCATCTGAATGATAATAAAATATGACCTACCAAAATTTGTGCAATGCACCTAAAAGGAATGCTTAGTGGAAAATTTGTATTTTTAAATGGATACATTAGAAAAGAAGGCAGGCCCAAAAGCTTCCATATCAAGAAGCTGAAAAAGGAAATCAAAGGAAATCAAATCAAAGGAAAGTAGGAGGAAGGAAATAATAAAGATAAGACGGTGCATCAGTGGAACGGAAAACAAGTAACACCATTGAGAATATCAGTGAAGCCAAAGCTGGTTTTGAAAGGTAAATAAAATTGATAAACTGAAAGGAAAAAAGAGAATGAAGGTATTAACAATATTAGGAATGAAAACGTGTATGCATGCAATATGTATTGCATGGTGCACCGAGTGTTATACGCAAGTAATGAATCATGGAACTTTACATCAAAAACTAGGGTGTACTCTATGGTGACTAACATAATATAACAAAAATTATTATAAAAAAAAAGAAAACGTGTATGCAATTACAATTCTTTTTTAAAAAAGATTTTATTTATTTATTTGGCATAGAGAGAGGGAGAGAGAGAGCAAGAATGAGAGAGTGCACAAGCAGAGGGAGCGGCAGGCAGAGGGAGCGGCAGGCAGAGGGAGAAGCAGGCTCCCCACTGAGCAAGGAGCCCTATGCCAGAGGCAATCCCAGGACCCTGGGATCACGTCCTGAGCGGCAGGTAGATGCTTAACCAACTGAGCCACCCAGGCGTTCCTGCAATTACAATTCTTACAGACATTAAAATAGCAACAAGAGAAGATTATGAATAATTTTATGCCAATGAATCTGACAACTTGCATGAAATGAACAAATTGCTAAAAAAAAAAAAAAAACCAACTCAACTCGCCAAAACTGATAGAATCAAAATCTAAATAACCTTATATGTATTAAAGAAGTTAAATCCATTACTAAAACTTTTCTTACAATGAAAACTCCAGATTTTATGTCTAAAAACTTTGGCGTTAATTTGGGTCCTATCTCTATTCTTTTGAATAAGTCTTGCCAGTGGCTTATCGATCTTATTTTTTCTTTCAAAGAACAAGCTTCTAGTTCTGTTGATCTCCTAACTCTGCTCCTGGTTTCTAATTCATTGATCTCTGCTCTAATCTTGATCAACTGCTTTCTCATGTGTGGGTTAGGCCCGTTCTTCTGTTCCAGCTCCAGCTTCTTCAGGTGAGAATANAAGCTTCTAGTTCTGTTGATCTCCTAACTCTGCTCCTAGTTTCTAATTCATTGATCTCTGCTCTAATCTTGATCAACTGCTTTCTCATGTGTGGGTTAGGCCCGTTCTTCTGTTCCAGCTCCAGCTTCTTCAGGTGAGAATATAAAAGCTGCATTTTAGATTTTTCTATTCTTTTGAGTGAGGCTTGGACGGCTATGTATTTTCCCCTTAGGACTGCCTTTGCAGTGTCCCAGGTTTTGGACCATTGTGTTTTCATTCTTGTTGGTCTCCATAAAGTTTTAATTGATTTTTAATCTCCTGGTTTATCCAATCATTCTTGAGCAGGATGGTTCTTAGTTTCCAAGTGTTTGAGTTTCCTCCAAATTTTTCCTTGTGATTGAGTTCCAATTTCAAAGCATTGTGGTCTGAGAATATGCAGGGAATAATTTCAGTCTTTTGGTATTGGTTGAGACCTGTTTTGTGACCCAGTATATGGTCTATTCTGGAGAAAGTTCCATGTGCATNGTCCATGTGCATTTGAAAAGAATGAGTATTCTGTTGTCCTGGGGTGTAGTGTTCTATATATATCTATGAGGTCGATCAGTGTGATAGATCATATCAACAAGAAAAGAGTCAAGTACCATATGATCCCCTCAATAGATGCAGAAAAAGCATTTGGATTAAGAAGCTGTGGTCCATATATACAATGGAATATTACTCAGCTATCAGAAAGAACGAATTCTCAACATTTGCTGCAACATGGACGGCACTGGAGGAGATAATGCTAAGTGAAATAAGTCAAGCAGAGAAAGACAATTATCATATGATTTCTCTCATCTATGGAACATAAGAACTAGGATGATCGGTAGGGGAAGAAAGGGATAAAGAAAAGGGGGGTAATCAGAAGGGGGAATGAAACATGAGAGACTATGGACTATGAGAAACAAACTGAAGACTTCAGAGGGGAGGGGGTGGGGGAATGGGATAGACTGGTGATGGGTAGTAAGGAGGGCACGTATTGCATGGTGCACTGGGTGTTATACGCAACTAATGAAGCATCAAACTTTACATCGGAATCTGGGGATGTNAAGAAAAGACTCAAGAACCATATGATCCTCTCAATTGATGCAGAAAAAGCATTTGACAAAATACAGCATCCTTTCCTGATTAAAACCCTTCAGAGTGTAGGAATAGAGGGTACATTTCTCAATCTCATAAAAGCCATCTATGAAAAGCCTACTGCAAGCATTATTCTCATATGGAGAAAAGCTGGAAGCCTTTCCCTTAAGATCAGGAACACAACAAGGATGCCCACTCCGCCATTATATTTCAACATAGTACTAGAAGTCCTTGCAACAGCAATCAGGAAGACAAAAAGGGATCAAAGGTATCCAAATCGGCAAAGAAGAAGTCAAACTGTCTCTCTTTGCAGATGACATGATACTCTATATGGAAAACCCAAAGGAATCCACTCCCAAACTATTAGAAGTTATAGAACAATTCAGTAAGGTGGCAGGATACAAAATCAATGCCCAGAAATCAGTTGCATTTCTATACACGAATAACGAGACTGAAGAAAGAGAAATTAGGGAATCCATCCCATTTACAATAACACCAAAAACCATACGTTACCTTGGAATTAACTTAACCAGAGACGTAAAGGACCTATATCCTAGAAACTATAGATCACTTTTGAAAGATATTGAGGAAGACATAAAAAGATGGAAAAATATTCCATGCTCATGGATTGGAAGAATTAACATAGTTAAAATGTCCATACTACCCAGAGCAATCTACACTTTCAATGCTATCCCGATCAAAATACCGAGGACATTTTTCAAAGAACTGGAACAAATAGTCCTTAAATTTGTATGGAACCAGAAAAGGCCCCGAATCTCCAAGGAACTGTTGAAAAGGAAAAACAAAGCTGGGGGCATCACAATGCCGGATTTCGAGCTGTACTACAAAGCTGTGATCACAAAGACAGCATGGTACTGGCACAAAAACAGACACATCGACCAATGGAACAGAATAGAGAACCCAGAAATGGACCCTCGGCTCTTTGGGCAACTAATCTTTGATAAAGCAGGAAAAAACATCCGGTGGAAAAAAGACAGTCTCTTCAATAAATGGTGCTGGGAAAATTGGACAGCTACATGCAAAAGAATGAAACTTGACCACTCTCTCACACCATGCACAAAGATAAACTCCAAGTGGATGAAAGACAGGAATCCATCAAAATCCTACAGGAGAGCATAGGCAGCAACCTCTATGACATCAGCCAAAGCAACCTTTTTCATGACACATCTCCAAAGGCAAGNGGAATCCATCAAAATCCTACGGGAGAGCATAGGCAGCAACCTCTATGACATCAGCCAAAGCAACCTTTTTCATGACACATCTCCAAAGGCAAGTGAAACAAAAGATAAAATGAACTTGTGGGACTTCATCAAGATAAAAAGCTTCTGCACAGCCAACGNCTGGTATCCAAGATCTACAAAGAACTTCTCAAACTCAGTACACAAGAAACAAATAAACAAATCAAAAAATGGGCAGAAGATATGAACAGACACTTTTCCAATGAAAACATACAAATGGCTAACAGACACACGAAAAAATGTCTATGAACAGACACTTTTCCAATGAAGACATACAAATGGCTAGCAGACACATGAAAAAATGTTCAAAATCATTAGCCATCAGGGAAATTCAAATCAAAACCACATTGAGATACCACCTTATGCCAGTTAGAATGGCAAAAATGGACAAAACAGGAAACAACAAATGTTGGAGAGGATGTGGAGAAAGGGGATCCCTCCTATATTGTTGGTGGGAATGCAAGTCGGTACAGCCACTTCGGAAAACAGTGTGGAGGTCCCTTAAAAAGTTAAACATAGAGCTACCCTATGATACAGCAATTGCACTACTGGGTATTTACCCCAAAGATACAGACATAGTGAAGAGAAGGGCCATATGCACCCCAATGTTCATAGCAGCATTGGCCACAATAGCTAAATCGTGGTAGGAGTCGAGATGCCCTTCAACAGATGACTGGATTAAGAAGATGTAGGGGCGGGGCGCCTGGGTGGCACAGCAGTTGAGCATCTGCCTTCGGCTCAGGGCGTGATCCCAGCGTTTTGGGATCGAGCCCCACATCAGGCTCTCCGCTATGAGCCTGCTTCTTCCTCTCCCACTCCCCCTGCTTGTGTTCCGTCTCTTGCTGGCTGTCTCTATCTCTGTTGAATGAATAAATAAATAAATAAATCTTTTTTTTAAAAAAAAGAAGAAGATGTAGGGGTGCCTGGGTGGCACAGCGGTTAAGCGTCTGCCTTCACCTCAGGGCGTGATCCCGGCATTACGGGATCGAGCCCCACATCAGCCTCTTGCACTATAAGCCTGCTTCTTCCTCTCCCACTCTCCCTGCTTGTGTTCTCTCTCTCCCTGGCTGTCTCTTTACTCTAAAATTAAAAAAAAAAAAAGAAGAAGATGTGGTCCATATATACAATGGAATATTACTCAGCCATCGAAAAGAACGATTTCTCAACATTTGCTGCAACATGGACGGGACTGGAGGAGATAATGCAAAGTGAAATAAGTCAAGCACAGAAAGACAATTATCATATGGTTTCACTCATTTATGGAACATAAGAAATAGGAAGATCGGTAGGAGAAGAACTGGAAGAAGAAGGGGGGCGGTAAACAGGGGAATGAACCATGAGAGACTATGGACTCTGGGAAACAAACTGAGGGCTTCAGAGGGGAGGGGGTTGGGGGAATGGGATAGGCTGGTGATGGGTATTACGGAGGGCACGTATTGCATGGTGCACTGGGTGTTATACGCAAGTAATGAATCATGGAACTTTACATCAAAAACTAGGGGTGTACTATATGGTGACTAACTTAATAAAAAATATTAAAATTAAAAAAATAAATAAAAGCTTTGGTGTGCATACTAAATGTATTAAGAGTTTGACTTTAAAACCAGATGCCTTTAGATAAGTTGAGATAATCTTGTTTTTATACCAGCGGTGGCAAACTCAGAGGTTACACAGTTTAGGCAAGTAACATAAATGAGAGAAGCCTGCCATGTTCCTCTGGGGTAAACTGGAGAGCCAAGTGTCTCTCAACGGGGAGCAACCATTCAGCTCTAGTGATTAGTTGTTGCAATATAGGAATGAATGTTTAGTATTATGAGATGTGCCTTTACAAAAGAAACCCCAAAGCCCAATTCTGCTTCCTGTATTCTGTTGCCTTCTCTGGGCCAAAGCATTTCCTCTTCCACGTACATATTTACAACACACCCATGAGAAAGTTGATAGCCCATTGCTAAAATACAACCAAGTTCTAGCCAGACACCAACATTGCTTATCTCGTGCTGCTGTTTAGGGAACTGATGCATTCAAATTCATTCAACAAATAGTTAAATGTGCCAGATATGTTCTACACACTGGGCATACAACAGTTAACAAAACAGTAAAAATTCCACTTGCTCATTGAACTTACATTCTAGTAACGCTGATCTACACACGTATCAGAATTACAAAAGATACAGACTTCCTGTGAATACCATGGAGGATTCCTTTATGGGATGCTGGGATAAAAGTCTAATAGTTTCAAAATAACATGAGGACCCTCTTAAACTGTACAGGTTCTAGGACCGTTGCTAATTTTTTATGTAAAATTACAGAGTTATTACATGGTGCACTGGGTGTTATACGCAACTAATGAAGCATCGAACTTTGCATCGGAATCCGGGGATGTACTGCATGGTGACTAACATAATATAATAAAAAAAATCATTAAAAAAATTACAGAGTTATGGGTGCCGGGCTCAGTCGGTTAAGCATCTACCTTCAATCCAGGTCATGATGTCTGGGCCCTGGGATCGAGTCCTGAGTCCTGCTCAGTGGGGAGTCTGTTTCTCCCACTCCCTCTGCCCCTCCCACCACCCCACTTGTGCTCTCACTCTCTCTCTTTCTAATGAAAAAAAAAAATCTTTAAAAATTGCAGAACTAAATTTAGGAGCGACAAAACATAGAGTCACTGACCCAGAGAAATCTAGGCAGACCAGACTGTTGAATAATCAGGAGCTTGGAATGTTTGGCAGTTCATAAATTAAATTTTGGGGGCAAATATTATGGGACAAAGAGCCAGGCAATATGGGGCAATTATTTATCTGTTTAGGGATGTTTTTCAGCTTTGTGGTTAATACCTATTTGAGTCTTTTTATTGAGCAATCTTTAATATTAAGGTGCATCCAGGGTGGTAGGAAGAATTTGTTTCTGTTATGATTTTTGCCAAAACAAACAAAATGTAACTCCACTAACACTGTACTCACCTCTCCTAAGACACGAAGTGGGTAATCACTGTCTAAAGAGAAAAAATGAAGAGTTGTACATTTTGTTTACTTTCCTACCGCCATTATCTAGAATAGTAATTGGTACATGTAGGGGCTCGCTAAGTCTGATGGAGGGAGGGAGGGAGGGAGGGAGGGAAGGAGGGAAGGAAGGAAGGAAGGAAGGAAGGAAGGAAGGAAGGAAGGAAGGAAGGAAGGAAAGTGGACAGAATGTGACCTCTTGTGAACAGATTTGGGAGGCTTCCCCAGGAATCACTTAAAGTTGTATGTACTATCTGAGGAGCCTAGAGTAACAAAGGATTTAATTTCCAAGAATAGTCAGGGATTATAAATTGGTGGTCTGTATTCCATGCCTGTTCATTTATTGTCTGGCTTACCAGGCACTCTCTTTCGTCTTATAACATATTCTTTGCCAACACACACATGCACATACTCAGAAGATTTTGAAAAAAAAAAGTTGGATTTCTAACATATTTTATAAGTAAAATATATTGAAATGTGAGTTAAAATAAATTCTATTTCTTTATTATGGTTTTGGTTGTGTTGTCGTTTGGGCCATGGATCAGTTCTTGGGTGATACCTGTTAAGTTGTAAGGGAGGTCCAGGAAGCCAGAGGAGACTGCAGTGGACCCTCTGAAGGGTCTTTCATAGGAACAATGTCAAGACCTATGGGGCTTGTAAGGCAGGTTTCAAAATTTTTATTCCACCAATGTTAATCAAGGGACAGCTGGAGCTAGGTGACAGGTGCCATGCATCACTAGAGAGACACTGATCACGATCAAGGCAATTGGAAAAGTGAAAACAGACAGATGAGAAGTGTTGTGAGAATAAATAAATATTAAGTGGATGAGGATGCTGGGAGGTGGGAAGAATTTGGAGACATGAAGAAACTGGCAAGGATTGGTAATGAAATTATAAAACCCAACAAAGATGTGGGATCCCTGGGGTCATATTTACTTGGTGGTTATCTCCATGGGTTGATGTGTTAACTGACTGTAAAGACTACATAAAGATAAATCAGGGGAAAAGTGGTGGCATCACTTCTTCCTCTCCACCTCCTCCCTCTCCAGCCTGTCTCACGGTTCAAAAGTTCTTAACTAGATTACTGGTCAGGGCAGTGACGAAAGTCATTTTAGAGTCTGAAGGCAGAGATGTTCAACATCATCAGATTGTGAGACCAGGTTAAATAATGTATTATAGACTCAGACAACCTGGGCCCAAATCCTGTTCCTTCATTTATTGGGTATGTGGTGGTTTCTGAGGGTTATTTAAACCCTTGGAACCTCAGATTTCCTGTCTGGAAAATGGGAATGATGAGACTACCCATCTAATCATAGTATTAAATGCAAAGTGTTTGACATGGCATATAAAAAAATGCTCTCGCTAATTGAGCCCTCTGTTTTCCTTGGTGTTACTATGTAAATTCAGAGAAAGGAAAAAGAAGGAGGTGGGAGAAAGCCCCCATGTTAGTTGAATACTAACATATAAGTGCAGGTTCATGTGAAATTTAAAATTATACGAACTTCCTTTTTCTTTTTTTGTAAAAATAAACCATTTTATGATTTATGACCTCCAGCCAAATGTTACAAGTATAGGTTAAACATTTCTCTTACCTTTCCTTTTTTAAAAAATTTTATTTTGTTTTATTTAAATTCAATTAATTAACATAGTAACTTTCTACTCCATCTTATATTAACTCTCTGGTCTGTCTCTTGGGGAAAGACAACCCAATCACTTGGGTTTTCCTGCAGAGACGTGTAATCTCTAGACTTTATTTCTCTGGACAGACCCTAAAGCTGTGCTCAAGTGGGCAGTTGATAGGGAGGAATCCAGCTGCACTTGCCATCCTCACAGAACGACAGATGACATGACTTAGCTATAGATGTCAGATGCTCATGTGTACAATCAGTACACATATGAGTGTAGCCTGAAGTTAGGCCCACGTTTGATGAGACAAATGCCAGTTAGGTTCATAGTCTCATTAGGTGAAGGTAAGAATTCAGACTAACATCAACTTGCCGACCTTGTGATTAGAAACTTTGCACTTGATCACAATTGTGTGATATTTTCACCCACTACCTTGTGTTTCTTAAATGAGATTATCCCCGTTTCACAGATAAAACCACTGAGAAGTGAGAAAGTAACCAGGCTGAGAACTGAATCCCCAAACATGAGCTTTTCCCACAATGGTAAGCTGAGACAGAAGCCATTCCTGGTTCTGTGCCCCTCAGCCTACTAGGAGCATGATGAGGTCAGTGAGGCCATTCCTGTCCTCACCTCCCATCATGGGTGGCTCCTTACCTTCTCCATTTGAGTCCAGTAGTCTAAGACATCACTTGCAAAGTTAAATTCCTCAGGTACATCGTAGTCATTCCATCTCGGGGCTCCAACTCCTGAAAGAGGCTGGCAGCGAAGGTACCCAGGGGCAGGGTGAAAGCCACGGTAGGGTTTGCGGATGCCCCAGAGGACACGGAACTTCATCAGCCACTGCATGGTGGACGGTCCTCAGGAAGGCGGCACAGAATTCTCAGGTCACCACCTGCCTTGGGAAGAGATGGCTAATAGACTGGTCATGGAACGGTAATTTCCTCCACAAAGGAGGGCAATGGCTTTGTTAGAGTAATAGCTTTGTTTTATCTTACCAGAATTTGGAAGGCACAAGGCCCATCCACATCTCTATCCCCTCTCTTGTTAATATCCTGTCCTGGATTCTGTGAGCCAACAATTTTTCCCACCTGAAACTGGGTTTCTGTCACTTGAGACTATCAAGATACTGACAAATACACATCACCACACTCAGGGCAGACCAGACTAATATCACAACACCCTCCCTAGTGGACTGAGATCTGGCTGAGAGGGTCTTTCCCAGGACAACATTCAGGCAGCTATTTCCAACCCATCAGAGCTGACCCATGAGATGAAACTCATTTTCCACTCCAGATCCCAACAAAGATTCCTTTCACGTGACAGCAGAAAATTCATTTATTATTATTGAAGTCTGATTGTGAAAACTGCCTTAAGCTAGAACGATCTTTCCATGAGAATGTTGACCGAAGAAAACCACTTCACAAACCACTTTGAGATACAAGCACTTTGCCACCAAAACCAATAAAGCCTCCTCCCCATTGGTTTCAGCAATCACATAATACCATTTGACAACAGACCACAGAATAGATCAATAAAACCTGACTCAGTTTTTTTTCAACCAGTTTAGACCAATAATAACCTAACCCCAATTTTGATGCTGCCCCCAGAATCCTACTTCACATTCCTAGGAGGGGGAGGGAATGCTACTGATGCATTTGAGTGAATGTCTGCAGAAAAGAGGATAGATACATGAAAAGTTCGTTCCTTAGAGTTTGCTTGTCAGCACGGATCCTTGGGCCACATGACTTAAAGTATGTCCCCTTTCTTTTTAGTGTCTCTCGATCAACAGTATCATCTTGTGTTTCATCAGAGCACTTTTGGGCAAGAAAGAGACACTAAGACCTCAGCTGGTCCAGATCTGGCCCTCAGACATATTCCTGTTGGCTTTTGGTCTTTGGAGGAAAAAATTAAATTGTCAACATTTAAACCTTGGGAGATTTCATTCAAAAATTTTGAGGGTCTTTCTTGCAAACATAGAAAGTTTGGCAATACTGGGCCTTTCAAACTGGTACAAATCCCTGGAGCTGAGAATTATATGCTTCATTGAAAAGGAATGTTCTCCAATTTCACATGGTTTCCACCACTCCTTATTTTGTTACACCTACTTTTTTCTCCATTTACCGTACCTGTCAAGCCCCTGATATTTGAGCTTAACATATTTATTTAGTCCAACATCCCAAAAGGGGATTTCTCCAAGGTTGCAAGGCAAGTTTAGTTGCATAGCTGGTTCTAGAAGTCTGCCTTCCCTGTTTTTTTTGTCCAACACCTCACTCCCTCCATGAGCATGAACTGATTCAGAGCAGGAGTACCAGATTCACTTGCCATTTACTCAGGATCTTCTTTAAAAGACCCAAAGTCAGTGCAAACAGCCCCTGAATAAGTGGCTAAAGACAAAAACCAAAGCGAGAGAAATAATGAGGAAATTAATTAATCCTTTATTATGGGCTAATTTGCATCCACTCAAAATTCATCTTTTGAAGTCCTAACCCCCAGTACTTCAGAATGTGACTGTATTTGGAGACAGAATCTTTGCAGAGGTGATTAAGTTAAAATGAGGTCATTAGATGGACCCTAATCCAATATGACCTGTGTCCTTATGAGAAGTAGTTAGGACACAGACACACGTAGGGGAAAATGACATGTAAATATGAAAATAGCTATCCACAAGCCAAGGAGTGAAGCCTCAGAAGAAACCAACCCTGCAGATAGCTTGATCTCAGGCTTCTAGCCTCCAGAACTATGAGAAAATAAATTGCTGTTGTTTGAGCTACCCATCCCCTCGGTCTGTGCTACTTTGCTATGGCAGCCCTAGGAAACTAACACTTCTTTTAACCAAGTAAAAATGAATTTGGTATCACCTTATAAATGTGTTTGCAATTCTAACTTCATCTTCCCCACATGAGAGGACCAAACACAGTGCCCAGCTGAGGACTGTGGTAGCCGAGAGTGTGCCCTTAGGAGTCATACATCATAGCTTCCAATTCCAGCCCCTTCCCTCACCACCTATGTAAATGGGCAATTTTCTTAACCTCTGTCTAAAATATGGAAATGCTGAAAGCCCCTATTTCCTAAAGTGGTGGTGATGGATGAAGGACATCCCTCACAAAGCATTTAGGCACAGACGACTCAGTAGGGATGAGTACTCCAGAAATGGGAGCTACTATTAGTTACTACACCCTCTGGGGAAACTCTTGCCAGCTTAATCTTTGGAATTAGGGTATAAAGAGAAGAAACAAGAATAAATTAAAGAACAATCTTTTGAATTGACTTATTTTTTTAAATGATTTTTTATTATATTATGTTAGTCACCATACAGTACATCCCCAGTTTCCGATGTAAAGTTCAATGATTCATTAGTTGCGTATGACACCCAGTGCACCATGCAATACGTGCCCTCCTTACTACCCACCACCGGTCTATCCCATTC
>NC_048227.1:23168584-23181632 GCF_002007445.2 Ailuropoda melanoleuca
CCCATCCCCTCGGTCTGTGCTACTTTGCTATGGCAGCCCTAGGAAACTAACACTTCTTTTAACCAAGTAAAAATGAATTTGGTATCACCTTATAAATGTGTTTGCAATTCTAACTTCATCTTCCCCACATGAGAGGACCAAACACAGTGCCCAGCTGAGGACTGTGGTAGCCGAGAGTGTGCCCTTAGGAGTCATACATCATAGCTTCCAATTCCAGCCCCTTCCCTCACCACCTATGTAAATGGGCAATTTTCTTAACCTCTGTCTAAAATATGGAAATGCTGAAAGCCCCTATTTCCTAAAGTGGTGGTGATGGATGAAGGACATCCCTCACAAAGCATTTAGGCACAGACGACTCAGTAGGGATGAGTACTCCNGAAATGGGAGCTACTATTAGTTACTACACCCTCTGGGGAAACTCTTGCCAGCTTAATCTTTGGAATTAGGGTATAAAGAGAAGAAACAAGAATAAATTAAAGAACAATCTTTTGAATTGACTTATTTTTTTAATGATTTTTTATTATATTATGTTAGTCACCATACAGTACATCCCCAGTTTCCGATGTAAAGTTCAATGATTCATTAGTTGCGTATGACACCCAGTGCACCATGCAATACGTGCCCTCCTTACTACCCACCACCGGTCTATCCCATTCCCCCACTCCCCTCCCCTCTGGGGCCCTCAGTTTGTTTCTCATAGTCCACAGTCTCTTTATTTTTAAAAAGATTATTTATTTGAGAGAGAGAGAAAGAGAGAGAATGTGAGTGGGGGGAGGGGAGAAGGAAAGAAATCCTCAAGCAGACTCCCCGCTGCGTACGCTTCATCCCAGGACCCTGAGATCATGACCTGAGCTGAAATCAAGAGTCGGATGCCCAACCCTGACTGAGCCACTCAGGCGCCCCTAAAGTGCTTTAAAGTGCATTTTGAGGTCAGTTTGGCATTGTGGCTTTGAGAGGTGGTCAGGCTCAGCATTACTTGCCCAGGTACACAGTGCCTTGAAGAGTTCCTGCAACAGAGCTCTAATTTCACAAGTCTTTGGGCTGAAAAAGCTAATTATTTTATGAGGCAACATACTTAGTGTATAAGGATCCTGGAGTTACATAGCCAAGTTTGGTTTTGCTTAGAGGCTGAGTGATCTTGGCCACTGTTTATGTCTCTGAACCTGAAGACACACTAGTAATACCTGACTCCCCACAGGATTAGTGAGATAACCTGTATTAATTACATTGCCAGCTATTGTGCCTAATATATAATAAGGGCTCAATAAATATTGAAATGATCTCTAACTGCCAGCAAGTTCTGAAGCCAAATCCCCCAGTTAGATAGAAAAAAAAAAACACCCACAGTTGTTAAAAAAAAATTAGAGGCATTCACTTTATATGATAGGAACCAACTTCTGCATCATGGAATTTTCTTTCACGTGTTCACTTTCTGGGTCTTCCTACTCTCCTCTGTACTCTCCTGCATGGTCCACCACACTCAGAGCTGCCTAACATTAAACAGATCGCCCTCTATATGCCAGCCACTGCGGGAGGCATATCACACATATATTCTCATTTATCCTTCTCATTCAGTATCACCATCCTTATTTTGCATTAAGGAAACAAAGTGTCAAAGATGTTAAGAGCCTTGCCCAAAGCCAACCAACCGATTAGTGACATTGTCAGAACTTGAAATTGGCCCTTTGGATTTTAAGTTCAGGGCTCTGTAAATATTTTATTGTCCTGTGAGGATACACACACACACCCCTCACAAAGAAGCCGTCATTTACCTGCCTTACCTGCCAGTGTCCAGAAAACAGCTAGGCTTTGTCTTGGACTGGTACAGAAATGGGGACTTCACATATTCTCTCTGATCAGAAAAGTTCCTAGGAGTGTGCCCACAAGAAGGACTGCCCATCTCTGGGTGGAGCACTTGGCAGGAATTGGTCAATTCTGAAGTGGGAGGAGATGCTCAGATGGAACAGGACAGAAAACAATTCCAGCCCTCCATGGAGAGACAATGGGTTGGAAAAATAAACTATATGAAGCCATTCCAGTTCTTGTGGGACAGCTTGTGGTATGAAGGAACAAAGTCAAATGGAGAATTCTGATTAACTCTGGAGTTAACCTGTTCTCTTTCCCAGCCCCATACCTCCAGTGTTCACATTTAAATGACAGCCAAGTGGCAGTGTAGTCTAGTAGTTAATGCCTGTGCTCTGGAACCAGAAAGATTTAAGTCTCCAGTCTGCCACCTACCATCTCTTTGACTTTCACTGATCTCCCTTCTCTACCCTCGTTTCCTTATATGTAAAACGGGAATGATAATAGTGACACCTGTGTCTTATGTTGTCGTTACTGTGTTGTTAGGATTGGATGGAATAATTCATGATGAGCAATAGCACAGTGCTTGGCCTAATCAATATTGGCTGTTTTTATTAATTTGGGATTCGGAGAGAAATAGCTTGGTATACTAGCAAAATGCAGGGTCTTTGGAATCCCAAGGTCTTGGGCTTAAATCCTGGCTCAACCACTTACAAAATGGTTGATGGACAAGCCATTGGCCGCTTCTAACAAAACAGAGGAGTGTGGTTGTTAATAAGACTTGTTCCTTGGGATTCCTGAGAGAATAACACCAGGTACAGTCTGCAAGGCGCTTGGCTCAGACATGTAGATGCTGGGTTGATGCTGATGCTGCATTAAATAAGCCCGGACTGCTGCACAAAGTGGCTTGTATTGTTAGTCTTCTACTAGAGCCATCTTGGTGGTGCGAAGCATCAAAGTATAAAAAACCCTGATACTCACGCTGAAAAGGCAGACACTTTTGGGAAGAAAATAAAGACAGGAGGAAAAGTCTACAAGACACACTCTGGATCTCAATGGATCTCCCACGTGGGAACTGTAACACTGGTGTTGTGGGCAAAGACTGGCTCTGGGCCAGGCAGCCTGGTTCAGTCTAGCTTTCACCAGTTACCAGCTCTGTGACATTGAGCAGGTTTCTTATCTCCTTGTGCCTTGATTTGCTCATCTGTAACAATGGGTCTGTGGTAGAGAGAGTGGAATTCTCTGAAGATTACATTCACACTTCTCTTTTCATTTTGAAGCCTCTCTTGTAGTCAGAATGAGGCCACTGAATTCCAGGACTGGACAATGAACACCAGGCAGACACAAGTCACATCTGGTCTAGGGCATTTAAGAACAGTTATGAGTTCTCTATATTCTCTTCCCCAGACTCAGTAGTCTGGAAACCCTGTATGGAGATATTAACATCAAAATATGGCAGAGACAATATCAGCCTCATTTTCTGTTGTATTCTATGGATGGAGGTTTCTGTGATTTGTCCTGACTGACCACCTGGACCTGCATGCACACAGGTGGGCTAAAGAATGTTGGTTGTGAGATTCATGTGGTATAAGTGACCTTGGGAGGCTGGTTAGTAACTAGCTGGCTTCCAGGTCAGAATTGGCCCTGCTGGTATGGACATGAAGAGCTATACATTTTGCCTTGCATCTCTTCTGGCTCCAGGCTGGGTTGGCCCCCCAGAATGGAATCCAGAGGGGAAGGTAGGCAAACACACCTAGCCCAGGTTCCTTGAATATGTAAAGACATGATAACATAGGAATTCAGCTCACTCCAAACTGCATCTAGGCAAACAAATGTTTAACTTCAGAACCTGTCATCTGCCCTATAAATATGGGCCTTATGGAGATGGTCAGTTGAAAGTCTCAGCTGAGGGGAGGACACTCCACCCAGGCCTCTCAATGGGGACCCCAGCCTAGCTGTCTCCACCGGGCTTTCCCAGCTAACAAGGTTGGATGTTTCAAGCACCCAGTTTGATGTAACTTTGATGTAACTTTGTCTTATTCCTTTTTTCTTTAAGATTTATTTGAGAGAGAAAGAGAGAGCATGAGCACAAGCTGGGGTGGGGGGACAACGGGAGAGTGAGAAGCAGGCTCCCCACTGAGCAAGGAGCCGGATGCAGGACTCGATCCCAGGACCCTGAGATCATGACCTGAGCCAAAGGCAGACACCTAAACAACAGAATTACCCAGGTGCCCCAGGATCCACTTCTTTTCAGAGTATCCAGATCATGGAGGGATGTGGGAGATGGAATGATGGAGCAGATAGAAAAGAATGGCCAAAAAATAAATAAATAAAAAATGACTGCATCAAAAAGCTGGATCTTAGTTTCTGTAAATACCTTTGCCCTTCTGAGCACATGCTCCCTTCCTGCTCACTCCTCCCTTCTATCCCTCCTTATGGTGGCAGACTGGCTCTCGGTGGACTGAAGGTTTAGTTAAAGGTAACTAAAATTAAGAGGTTACTTCTGGGTAATCAGAAGGGAGAATGAAACATGAGAGACTATGGACTATGAGAAACAAACTGGGGGCCTCGGGGGGGGGTGGGGGAATGAAATAGACTGGTGATGGGTAGTAAGGAGGGCATGTATTGCATGGTGCACTGGGTGTTATACGCAACTAACGAATCATTTAGCTTTACATCGGAAGCTGGGGAAGTACTGTATGGTAACTAACATAATATAATAAAAAATCATTAAAAAAAAAGAGGTTACTTCTGATCGGAGTTCTCACAGCCGATCTGCTGTGCACCTTTGATTACAGCTGATTCTCTTGGCCCTCCTTCTGCCCCTCACACTGCGCCTCTCAAACATGAATCTCTTCCTAGTGCTTTGTGGGAACCTTGCGAGGGACCTCCATGGGGTGTCATCACTGTGGATCTCTACTGTACCCCTGTAGTGATGTTGGAGCACGACAGGTTCCCGGTGGGAGGGTCCCTGCAGCAAAGGAACTAGAACTCACGTTGGTGCCTTTGACTGTCAAAGTTGGCCCCTTCCTGGTAACCATCAGTTTATACACTACAGTTAAGAACCTGTCTCTTGGGGGTGAAGGTGGTGTGTGTGTGTGTGTGTGTGTGTGTGTGAAATAGGTGATGGGGAATAAGGAGTGCACTTGTGATGAGTACCAGGTGTTGTATGTACGTGTTGAATTACTGAATTCTATACCTGCAACTACTATCACAGTGTATGTTAACTAACTGGGATTTATTTTATTTTACCTTAAATTTTTTTTGTGGGGGGAGGTTCAGGAGAAAGAGAGATTCCCAAGCAGACTCCCCGCTAAGCCTGGGGACCTTTGCTGGGCTTGATTTCCACAACCCCGAGATCATGACATGAGCTGAAATCAAGGATGGGACGCTTAACCAACTGAACCACCCAGGTGTCCAATTAACTAACTGGAATTTAAATAAAAACTTAAAGAGAATATACCTTAAAAAGAAATAAAATTAAAATTTGGCTCCTTCCACCACAGATCCTTGGCTGGCTACTTCCTTTTAGGTGAAGATGACACTGCTTGCCTTTTCTTTCAGGTTTTCATTCTGGTCCCATTCCTTCCTTATTCTCTTGTAATCTTGCCCCATTCTTACTGTTTCTCAGATTTAGCCATACCAAACCTTCATGTCTTCTCTTTCTTTCCTTCTTTCCTTTTTTCTTTCCTTCTTTTCCTCCCTCCCTCCTTTCTTTCTTCCCTCCTTTTTGCTATAACCATGCACAATTATCTTATTTATTCAATATTCTCCTTTACATCAATTTCCTTAAAAAATAAAAAAACCCATAGCAGTCCAAATGTACCATTACTATAACTAAACAATTATTATTTTTTAAAACATTTTTATTTATTTATTTGTCACAGAGAGAGAGAGAGAGAGGCTGAGCAAGCAGAGGGAGAAGCAGGCAGAGGGAGAAGTAGGCTCCCCACTGAGCAAGGAGCCTGATGTGGGACTTGATTTCAAGATCCTGGGATCACAACCTGAGCAGAAAGCAGACGCTTAAGCGACCAAGCTACCCCGGTGTCCCTAACTAAGCAATTATTTTACTTGTCACAGGGAAGAAACTAAAAATGAATACAGTGAAAGCAAAAATCATTGCTGTTATTAAACCCCGCTTCCGATAGAGTTCCCTGCCAAATGCTTGAGAACAGTCTTGTTCTCTTTTTGTTAAAAAAGGGAAATTAAGATTTGATCAGTGGTTCATTGCTATGATAATATTGCATAACAACAGTAGCACACATTCATTTAACACACATTTCTCTCTCACAAATCACAGACTAGTGGCTCTTTTCATAGTGGACAGCAGAGGCACCCAAAATCAAGCCAAACCCTGTAAATACATTTAAAACTTCTGTTTGCATCATCTCTGTTAACATCCTAGCTCCAACATCCAGACCAAGCTCAACAGCAAGGAGCAGAGGACCAAATTCCTCCCTGCAGTAGGGTGTGTATGGGGGCGGGGGTGAGTAGGGAACAAATATTTGCTTGAATACAAGTCTACTCTACCACACAGAGGACATGGAAGTCACAAACTGAGACTTCATAATTGACTTAATGGAAGAGAAATGGGAAGGGTGAGCTTACTCTGGTTCTGGACAAAATTGGGGTTCCTTTAGCAAGGAACAAGGTGGTGTAGAGGTGATTGTGGGGAAGGCCACTGAGTGGATGTAGGAGTCCGCTAGGCTGCTGTAACAAAACACTACACACTGGGTGGTTTAAACAACAGACACTTATTTTCTCACAATTCTGGAGGCTGGAAGTCCAAGATCATGGTGCTGGCAGGGCTGGTTTCCTCTTGGCTTGCAGATAACCACCCTCTTACTACCTCTTCTCATAGTCATCCGTCTGTGCAATGCACCCTTGGTGTCTTTCTGTGGGTCCTAATCTGCTCTTCTTTTAAGGATGCTGGTCAAGTTGCACGAGGCCCACTCTAATAACTTCATTTTAACTTAACTGCCTCTTTAAACACCTTATCTCCTAATACAGACACATTCTGAGGTACTGGGAGTTAGGGTTTCAACATATGAAATTTGGGGGACACAATTCAGGCCGTAACAACAGGAGAAAAGTGATGTTCACCACACTTGTTCAAGTCCTTCCCTCCCCCAAAAGTTTCTTCCTTGATTATGTATCTTTTCTTCTGTTCCTTCACCTTCCAATTAATGTTTATTGGACAGAGTAGACTACATTAGCTGTTAGCAGTTTTTCTATCTGTCATAACCCATAGCTAATTTTTCTCCCCTTAATTACTCAGTGAAACTGTTGTTTTGTTTTGTTTGTTTGTTTTTTCTGGAAATCAGTTTTCTGATGTTCTTGCTGCAGATGAATGCATCCTTTCCAGTTCTGACTCTTCTTTCTGTTATCACACCTTGCCTTTTCTGAGTCTTCTCTCTCAATATTGTCCACAGGATCCTTTTCCTTTTTCTTCTCTTTAGATATCCTTGCCCTCCAAGGACCTATCTTCAGCAAATAGTTCCTCTCATTCCCTATGAACTTTCTATCTCATTCTCTCTCTTTCTCTGGATAATTTCCTAAACCACACTTAAAATCATCACCTCTCCCTAAGTTCAAACTTAAATACCCAACCGATTATTAAATTTACACCAGCCTTGTTATGAACTGTAGTAACATGACCACTATCAAATTCAATATTCCCACCTCAGACCTGTTTCTCTCAGAAAGTGTTATAATCACCTACCCAGTGTAACTAATCAAAAACCTACAGGTCATCCGTAAGTGCCTCTTTTCCCTTAACCCCACCTGCCTTATTTAGTCACTAAGTCACCAAGTTCCAAGAAATAGAATTTCTTCTTCTAGGAATTTCTCAAATTTGGGGCACCTGGCTGGCTCAGTCAGCAGAATATATGACTCTTGATCTTGGGGGAATGAGATCAAGCCCCATGTTGTGTATAAAGATTACATAAATAAATAAATATCAAAAGGAAAAAGAATTTCTCAAATTCACCTCTAATGTATTCACCTTTCAGCTACCAAGGTAATTATTTAGAAATGCAATGTTGCCTGAGTTCATTACTCTCCAGATGAAGTCCAAACCATTTATGCATGTGTTATAATAATCTTCCTTTTATCACTTCAGAACTTGAACCTGTTGTTGAAATAATACTGAGTGCACCTTACCAGGCTAAGTTCCTCCTTCTATCTAGAAATAATGTCAGCAAGCCTAGGACACCTTATGCCATCAACACACACACAAATTGGTTAGTCTGGGGATTCCCCTAGGGCTCATGATTGCCCAGGGAAGTTATACACATCCCATACTGGACCACTGGGACTTGGTAACCCTTACTTCTTGGTTCTCAGGGTTACTGGGTATCTTACAGGCTTTTGCTAGATAAGGATGGAAAGGATGAAGTGGTCTATCTTTATCTCATCTTGAAAAAGACTATATTAGGTGATTTCATTATAGTCACAGGAAGCCAATCTTTGTGAAAAAGACTGGCTAAATATTATGATGACTTTATACAAGCTGTCTGGAGAAAGGGATGGCGTGGAGAGGCAAGAGTCAGATGGTATACTTTGGATAGGTCACACATTTCTCCTAAAGATACAGGTTCCCATCATCAATCATTCCTGAGCCTATGAGCTGGGCACGGAGGAAGGGGACATGATAAAAAATAATAAGGATAGCAGTGAAAGTGTCAAAATGAACAATCTGCTAGATTTTATATTTTTGGAAGCTGCCAGTTAAATGATGCTCCATTAAACGTAGATAAATCCAGACTGAGAGAGACAAAGTTCTGCTATTTGATTAGCAGATTGTGTTTCTCTACTAACCTGACCATAAAACTCTGGTGTCATCCAGTGGATTCACAGGATGTACACATTCTAGTGGGTACTTTTTCTTCATTTTTAAAAATTAAGTTCAATTAGCCAACATAGAGTGCATCATTAGTTTTTGATGTAGTGTTAAATGATTCATTAGTTGAGTACAACACCCAAGTGCTCATCAGATCACATGCCTAGTGGGTATTTTAAGATGACGGCAAGAGAAGTGCTTTGTCAAGGGCTGGAAGAGAAGGCAAATGAAAGGAAAGGATGAATAAGTGTTATAGGCAAACGGGTCTAGGTTTGAACCTGTAGCTGTCATTTACCAGCTACGTGGCTTTGGGGAATATCACTTAATCTCTCCAAGTCTTTGTTTTCTTCTCTGGAAAATAGGAAAAATAAGAGTACCTGAATCAAGGGGTGACTATGAACATGAATCAATATATGTATTTGTTTGGCATAGTGCCTGACACTTGGCAAGGGCTTGATAAGTGATTGATATTCTTTTTTTTTTTTTAAAGATTTTATTTATTTATTCGACAGAGATAGAGACAGCCAGTGAGAGAGGGAACACAAGCAGGGGGAGTGGGAGAGGAAGAAGCACGCTCATAGCAGAGGAGCCTGATGTGGGACTTGATCCCGTAATGCCAGGATCACGCCCTGAGCCGAAGGCAGACGCTTAACCACTGTGCTACCCAGGCACCCCTAATAAGTGATTGATATTCTTATTACTGTTGTTGCTATTATTACTAAGTATTCTGACAGAGAAGAGCCTAGACCCTCAGAGATCCTTTGCTTTCTTCTCCAGCTCACTTGAACCTGCTAGGAAGATTCATCCTCCATCCCTGGGTTAAAATGAAGCCCCCAGAGGCCCCAGGAACAGAGTCTGTGGTTCATCATTCAGTGCCACTCTTCACTTTCTCCAAAGACAATCCCCATTGTCTTGATTTAAAATGATTTTATTACTTGATTATAGGAAGAGTAGATACTACCACAAACACGAGCCATGGGGAGGGACACTTTCTTGAGGTGCCTATACTGTTTTCACAGCTGTATTCTGAGGTTTGTAGATGCCACCCAGAGGGGAAACATGATAGTATTTATAAAATGCCTAGGACAGTGTCTGGCACATGGCAAGTGCTCAATAAATGGAGATTCCCCTCCTCTGGTCATGACTGTCCTGAGATTTGGAGTGACTAGGGGAGGCCTCCAATGTCCTAACCACATGTGCTTGCCTCTCTATATGGAGACCTGCCCAAGGGTGAGATAGAGTGCCTTGACCTTTCATTTCTTTCCCAAGATCTGATCAAGGATTCTGCTGGACTCTGCCACTGTCTGTTTATCTATCTGTGGGAGTAATCATTAGTTGCTCTCCCTTCTCCCATTTTCCATCATTTTTCTTTATCAGTCTTATTGTTTTCATTGAGCTTTTTTAGTTCCTCCCTCCCTTCCTTCTTCTCTTTCTCTCCCTTTCTCCAATTTTCTTTCCTCCATCCCTCCATCCCGCCTTCCTGCCCTCCCTCCTTTTCTTTCCTAATGGCTTTCTTTTGCTGTTTCATTCTTTCTCTAATTTTTCTTTTTTCTCTCTTCCCCTCTCCTTTCCTCGCTTCCATTACCTCCTTTCTTCTTTCAACATCTAATATGGCAAGATTTTGTGCTAATAACGGGAAAAACAGAAATCAGTTCTCTCGTCATAAGAAATCTCATATCCCCAGAAAAACAGAAATCAGTTCTCTCGTCATAAGAAATCTCATATCCCCAGAGGAAGGCAGAAGGCCCAAAGGGAAATGGAAGTAAGTAGAAGTGCAGCACCCAAAAGGATGCCCATGCAGGTCTCACTGGGCCCCAGCTTGCCTAGATGTCTTCCACTCCTTGTCTCGAAGCTTCTTCCGCTGGATTTTCCCTGTGACAGTCTTGGGCAGGTCCGAGACAAACTCCACCTGTTTCACAGAAATTAGTCCAGGGTGGGCCATCTGTAACCTCAGTGGGGTTGGATTTTTCAGAAGAACTGCTATAAGGTGAGAAAAAAGCTCTTGAGGATGGAGGCTCCAGGTAAGTGAGGACTGAGCCTAGAACACTCCTAGGGCAGCCCCTAGGCAGTAAGAAGCTTCCGAAAGTGCTCTGGGACAAAGGCAAGAAAAGAATGGCTGGAATGGGACATAAAGGTCTAGTCAATGGGGTCTGACATACTCTAGGACAGGGGAGAAGCAGTACAGCAAATGCGACATGACACAGTCCTCAGACACCTGAACTTTGACCTCAGACTCCCTGGCCTGCAGTCTCTCCTCTACCACCTGCCCAGCCTTGGACAGGTCATTTGGCTTTTATAAGACAGTTTCCCCACCGAGTTAACTGGAGGGTAGCAACAACTCTGTTGGGTTAACTGAGGATAAAATGAAATTATGTAGGCTAAGTTCTTGGCATGGGTAAACACTCAAAAATATTAGCTGTACTTACAAACATGGACTACAGACAGTAAATATTTAAGAGTTAGGAAACCTGACTTTGAATTTCAGCTCAGTCATTTCCTGTTGGCAGAAGTATAAAGTCTCTCCAATTTCATCTGTCAAATCTGTGGGGGAAAAAATGTTTGATGTTGAGGACCCCTCCATCTCTAATATTCCTGAATCCTAAGATATGGACGATGAAGACAGTTTACTGAGACTTCCTGTTATAAGGCTCAGCTTGCCAGGGCATTGGTGTAAGAGTCAGATGGCCGTGGGTTTGATAAAAATAATAACAACAGGGATACTGATATGGCAAAAGTTATCTTCTTGAAAGCTGATGGCAAGACTGCACTTTGTTGTGGAAGGGGTTTATTAAAAATCACAATGGAATGGAGCAGGGATTGGGAAACTGTAACCTGAGGGCAAAATCCAGCCCTCCTCCTGTGTTTGTAAAAGAAGTTTTATTTCAACACAGCTACACCAGTTCATTCCCAATGGTCTCTGGATGCTTCAGCACTACAAGGCAGAACTGAGTAGATAGAGGGTAAAGGGTGTAGACAGAGGGTAAAGAGAAGCCACAGGGGAGATCTAAGAAGGGTTTGGTCTCAGGAAGGAGGGAAGAGATAGAATGCTGCCCAAAGCATTCTAGAGGACAGACTTTTAAAAAGAGACACATCTATTGAGGAATATGTTATACTGTGAATCCACCGGATCCTCCAAAATATTCAGTTACAACTCAAAATGCATAATATTTTGGGTATGATTAGATTTCTAGTTTCCTTTTAAAATGCTTATTAAATGCTTGATTTTTATCATCTCACATCACCACACAAAGACGGATGAGGAAATGAAACAACTTACCCAACATCACTCAGTGAGTAACAGGCTCCACACCCAGCGTGGATAGAGCCCAATATGGGGCTTGGACTCATGACCCTGAGATCAAGACCTGAGCTGAGATCAAGAGTCAGATGCTTGGGGCGCCTGGGTGGCACAGCGGTTAAGCGTCTGCCTTCGGCTCAGGGCGTGATCCCGGCGTTATGGGATCGAGCCCCACATCAGGCTCTTCTGCTATGAGCCTGCTTCTTCCTCTCCCATTCCCCCTGCTTGTGTTCCCTCTCTCGCTGGCTGTCTCTATCTCTGTCGAATAAATTAAAAAAATCTTTAGAAAAAAAAAAAGAGTCAGATGCTTAACTGACTGAGCCACCCAGTTTCCCCTTTATGAAACATTTTATTGATTAGAAAGAGTCATAACCTGGATAAAGTGAATGAATATATAGTTCACTTTCAGGTTGAAGAGTTACTGACAAGGTGATTTATTAACCTGCTCTTTTGTTCAAGATTGACCACTATCAATTACCAATATTGTTGTCAGTGCTGGGGGAGGAGTTAAGATGGTGGAGGAGTAGGGGACCCCTTTTTCAGCCGGTCCCCTGAGTCGAGCTGGATAGGTNTCTTTAGAAAAAAAAAAAGAGTCAGATGCTTAACTGACTGAGCCACCCAGTTTCCCCTTTATGAAACATTTTATTGATTAGAAAGAGTCATAACCTGGATAAAGTGAATGAATATATAGTTCACTTTCAGGTTGAAGAGTTACTGACAAGGTGATTTATTAACCTGCTCTTTTGTTCAAGATTGACCACTATCAATTACCAATATTGTTGTCAGTGCTGGGGGAGGAGTTAAGATGGTGGAGGAGTAGGGGACCCCTTTTTCAGCCGGTCCCCTGAGTCGAGCTGGATAGGTACCAGATCATCCTGAACATCCATGGAATCAGCCTGAGACTCAGGAAGATACATCTGGATCTCTACAAATGAACATCTCCAGGACTGAGTATTGAGGTATGAAGCGGGGAGCCGTGAAACCGCGCACAGATATCAGAAGATAAACAGAAGGGGGAGGGAGCCGCCGTGTCAGGGCGCCGGGAAGCGGTAGCCACCTGCACGGGGGAGCGGACAGACCGCGGACCCGCACGCTTGAGACAGCAG
>NC_048227.1:23181765-23264040 GCF_002007445.2 Ailuropoda melanoleuca
GGGCGCCAGGAAGCGGTAGCCACCTGCACGGGGGAGCGGGTGGACCACAGACCCGCACCCGAGAGAGAGCAGACAGCCTGTGAGCCGGGGAACACGCGCGACCAGTCTGAAAACTGGAGCTCTGGAGTGAGCGTGAACCACACTGAAACGGAGCTCCAGAGCTCGGTGGGGGGGGGGTGGCTGGCGGGGTTAGAAACACAAAGGACGGACACGCGCCGGCCCTGGAAGTGAGGGCTGGGACACTGGGTGTGGGGCGCACATCCCGGGACGCTGCAGGGTTGAGCAGCACCAACAGAAATAGAGTTAAAGTGGCCAGAACATCAGCGGAGAACGGTCCGCGATCCCTCTGTTCTGAGACAGAGGCTGAGATTCGGCTACTGCTGCTCTGACTCTCAGAAGAGGCACAGCAGACTGCCAGGGAAAGCCACCAGGGAGCAAAAGCCTGGAAATACCGGCTCAGTGCGCCCATCCCCATCCCCCGTCACAGGGGACACTGAGATTCTACCCAAACAGGGTTGCCTGAGTATCGGCGCGGCAGGCCACTCCCCCAGAAAGCAGGCTGAAAAATCAAGAAGCCCACATCCCTAAGATCCCTATAAAACAAGGGCGCACGGCCTGAGTCCCGGTCAATAATTTGGGCTCTGGACAACCCCGCAACCTCTCCTCATCAGAATGACGAGAAGGAGAAATCCCCCCCAGCAAAGAAAAGACAATGAGTCTGTGGCCTCTGCCACAGAACTAATGGATATGGATATAACCAAATTATCAGAAATGGAGTTCAGAGTAACAATGGTCAAGATGATGTGTAGACTTGAAAAAAGTATTAACGAAAATGTTAATGAGAATATAGAATCTCTAAGGGCGGAAATGAGAGCAAATCTGGCAGAAATTAAAAATTCTATGAGCCAAATGCAGTCAAAACTAGAGGCTCTGANGGCATCATTAAAATCATATCTGTCAATAATCTCTATCAATCTAAATGGCTTAAACTCTCCCATAAAACGCCACAGGGTTGCAGATTGGATAAAAAGACATGACCCATCCATTTGCTGTCTACAAGAGACTCATTTTGAACCCAAAGATGCATTCAGACTTAGAGTAAGGGGATGGAGTACCATCTTCCACGCAAATGGACCTCAAAAGAAAGCTGGAGTAGCAATTCTCATATCAGATAGACTGGATTTTAAACTAGAGGCCATAGAGAGAGATACAGAAGGGCACTATATTATTCTTAAAGGAAGTATTCAACAAGTGGATATGACAATTATTAATATATATGCCCCCAACAGGGGAGCAGCAAGATACACAAGCCAACTCTTAACCAAAATAAAGAGACATATAGATAAGAACACAGTAATAGTAGGGGACCTCAACACCCCACTATCAGAAATAGACAGAACACCCTGGCAAAAACTAAGCAAAGAATCAAAGGCTTTGAATGCCATACTCGACGAGTTGGACCTCATAGATATATATAGAACACTACACCCCAGAACCAAAGAATACTCATTCTATTCAAATGCCCATGGAACATTCTCAAGAATAGATCATGCTCTGGGACACAAAACAGGTCTCAGCCAATACCAAAAGATTGAAATTATCCCCTGCATATTCTCAGACCACAACGCTCTGAAATTGGAACTCAACCACAAGGAAAAACCTGGAAGAAACTCAAACACTTGGAGGCTAAGAACCATCCTGCTCAAGAATGACTCGATAAACCAGGAAATCAAAAAACAAATTAAACAATTTATGGAGACCAACGAGAATGAATACACAACGGTCCAAAACCTATGGGATACTGCAAAGGCAGTCCTAAGGGGGAAATACATAGCCATCCAAGCCTCACTCAAAAGAATAGAAAAATCTAAAATGCAGTTTCTATATTCTCACCTCAAGAAACTGGAACAGCAACAGAGGGACAGGCCTAACCCACTGACAAGGAAGGAGTTGACCAAGATTAGAGCAGAAATCAATGAATTAGAGACCAGAACCACAGTAGAGCAGATCAACAGGACTAGAAGCTGGTTCTTTGAGAGAATCCATAAAATTGATAGACCACTGGCAAAACTTGTCCAAAAACAAAGAGAAAGGACTGAGATTATTAAAATTATGACTGAAAAGGGAGAGGTCACGACCAGCACCATTGAAATTGCAAGGATTATTAGAAACTTTTATCAACAGCTATATGCCAAAAAACTAAACAATCTGGAAGAGATGGAGGCCTTCCTGGAAACCTATAAACTACCAAGACTGAAACAGGAAGAAATAGATTTCTTAAATAGGCCAATTAACTATGAAGAAATTGAGTCAGTGATAAACAACCTTCCAAATAATAAAACTCCAGGCCCAGACGGTTTTCCTGGGGAATTCTACCAAACATTCAAAGAAGAAATAATACCTATTCTCCTAAAGCTATTTCAAAAAATAGAAACAGAAGGAAAGCTACCAAACTCATTCTATGAGGCTAATATTACCTTGATCCCCAAACCAGGCAAAGACCCCCTCAAAAAGGAGAATTACAGACCGATTTCTCTAATGAATATGGATGCCAAAATCCTCAACAAGATCCTTGCTAATAGAATCCAACAGTACATTAAAAGGATTATCCATCATGACCAAGTGGGATTCATACCTGGGATGCAAGCATGGTTCAACACTCGCAAATCAATCAATGTGATACATCATATCAACAAGAAAAGACTCAAGAACCATATGATCCTCTCAATTGATGCAGAAAAAGCATTTGACAAAATACAGCATCCTTTCCTGATTAAAACCCTTCAGAGTGTAGGAATAGAGGGTACATTTCTCAATCTCATAAAAGCCATCTATGAAAAGCCTACTGCAAGCATTATTCTCAATGGGGAAAAGCTGGAAGCCTTTCCCTTAAGATCAGGAACACGACAAGGATGCCCACTCTCGCCACTATTATTCAACATAGTACTAGAAGTCCTTGCAACAGCAATCAGAAGACAAAAAGGGATCAAAGGTATCCAAATCGGCAAAGAAGAAGTCAAACTGTCTCTCTTTGCAGATGACATGATACTCTATATGGAAAACCCAAAGGAATCCACTCCCAAACTATTAGAAGTTATAGAACAATTCAGTAAGGTGGCAGGATACAAAATCAATGCCCAGAAATCAGTTGCATTTCTATACACGAATAACGAGACTGAAGAAAGAGAAATTAGGGAATCCATCCCATTTACAATAACACCAAAAACCATACGTTACCTTGGAATTAACTTAACCAGAGACGTAAAGGACCTATATCCTAGAAACTATAGATCACTTTTGAAAGATATTGAGGAAGACATAAAAAGATGGAAAAATATTCCATGCTCATGGATTGGAAGAATTAACATAGTTAAAATGTCCATACTACCCAGAGCAATCTACACTTTCAATGCTATCCCGATCAAAATACCGAGGACATTTTTCAAAGAACTGGAACAAATAGTCCTTAAATTTGTATGGAACCAGAAAAGGCCCCGAATCTCCAAGGAACTGTTGAAAAGGAAAAACAAAGCTGGGGGCATCACAATGCCGGATTTCGAGCTGTACTACAAAGCTGTGATCACAAAGACAGCATGGTACTGGCACAAAAACAGACACATCGACCAATGGAACAGAATAGAGAACCCAGAAATGGACCCTCGGCTCTTTGGGCAACTAATCTTTGATAAAGCAGGAAAAAACATCCGGTGGAAAAAAGACAGTCTCTTCAATAAATGGTGCTGGGAAAATTGGACAGCTACATGCAAAAGAATGAAACTTGACCACTCTCTCACACCATACACAAAAATAAACTCCAAATGGATGAAAGACCTCAATGTGAGACAGGAATCCATCAAAATTCTAGAGGAGAACATAGGCAACAACTTCTATGACATCGGCCAGAGCAACCTTTTTCACGACACATCTCCAAAGGCAAGAGAAATAAAAGATAAAATGAACTTATGGGACTTTATCAGGATAAAGAGCTTCTGCACAGCCAAGGAAACAGTCAAAAAAACTAAGAGACAGCCCACGGAATGGGAGAATATATTTGCAAAGGACACCACAGATAAAGGACTGGTATCCAAGATCTACAAAGAACTTCTCAAACTCAATACACGAGAAACAAATAAACAAATCATAAAATGGGCAGAAGATATGAACAGACACTTTTCCAATGAAGACATACAAATGGCTAACAGACACATGAAAAAATGTTCAAAATCATTAGCCATCAGGGAAATTCAAATCAAAACCACACTGAGATACCACCTTACGCCAGTTAGAATGGCAAAGATAGACAAGGCAAGAAACAACAATTGTTGGAGAGGATGTGGAGAAAGGGGATCCCTCCTACATTGTTGGTGGGAATGCAAGTTGGTACAGCCACTCTGGAAAACAGTGTGGAGGTCCCTTAAAAAGTTAAAAATTGAACTACCCTATGACCCAGCCATTGCACTACTGGGTGTTTACTCCAAAGATACAGACGTAGTAAAGAGAAGGGCCATATGCACCCCAATGTTCATAGCTGCATTGTCCACAATAGCCAAATTGTGGAAGGAGCCGAGATGCCCTTCAACAGATGACTGGATTAAGAAGATGTGGTCCATATATACAATGGAATATTACTCAGCTATCAGCAAGAACGAATTCTCAACATTTGCTGCAACATGGAGGCACTGGAGGAGATAATGCTAAGTGAAATAAGTCAAGCAGAGAAAGACAATTATCATATGGTTTCTCTCATCTACGGAACATAGTTACTAGGAAGATCGATAGGAGAAGAAGGGGATAAAGAAAGGGGGGATAATCAGAAGGGGGAATGAAGCATGAGAGACTATGGACTATGAGAAACAAACTGAAGACTTCAGAGGGGAGGGGGGTGGGGAAATGGGATAGGCTAGTGATGGGTAGTAAGGAGNTAGGCTAGTGATGGGTAGTAAGGAGGGCACGTATTGCATGGTGCACTGGGTGTTATACGCAACTAATGAATCATCAAACTTTACATAAAAAAATTAAAAGTAAAAAGTAAAACAAACAAAAATATTTATTAAATGCTTATTATATGCTAGCCTTCTGAGTACCTTATGTCTTACAAATATTAACTCTTCTTATTAGCAACCTGGAAATGGTTAACACCATTTTCCCCATTTCACAGATAAGGAAACTGAGGCACAGAGAAATTGTTAAGTAAGTGATGGAGATGAATAGGAATACAACTATCTAATTCCAGAGACTGTGCTATACCGACTGCCTCACTATGAGTTTGAGGCTGAAAGCCAGTGTGGTGGACTCTTTGATGTGCTGCTCAGATCCCCCTCGAAGAATGATTTAACCGTCCCACCCCCCACTGCTAGACCTCCCTGGGGACAGCTACAGTCAAGGAGAGCTGCCTCTCCCAGGGCCACGTCCCCATCCTAGCACAGCCTGCATCCAAGCCTGACCTACATGGGGCTACAGAGCACCCTACCAACCTTGCCTGTAGCTCAGGAAACTCGAAAGGTTGCCCTAGCTGCAGAAGTCCCCATGGCGTTGGCTGCGGTCCCCCAGTGAGACTACATCACAGGGCACCTTCACCTTCTGCCCAATCCTGTCCCCTTCTGTTCCCTCCCCTTCCCTTTCCTTCCTTTTCTTTCCCCAGCTGTTGATCCCAAAGCACTCCCTGATAAACCTCTTGCATGTTAATCTCCTTCCCAGAGTCTGCTTCTCAGAAAATCCGTCTATGACAATTAGCCTGTGCTACAAAGCATCAGTGAGCTTCTGGGTTCTGTACACATCTCAGTAGCTTTAGGCTTAACATAGGTGTTCTCATCTCTACCTGAGACTCAAAAATATATATATTTTTTCCTTCTCCCTGGGGCAAGCTCCTATCTTGTACCCACCTCCAAAACCTGGGTCCCCCTTCAGTGTCAATCTCCATGTCTTAGATTCCCACCTCAGAATGAAAACAGGTAGAGTGGATTCTATGCTCTTTGCCTTTTCTGGTAAGAGCAGTTCCACTTTCCTGTGGGAAGCCACCCCTCTCTCCCTCAGGCCATATCATAGGTGTAGGGCAGTCTTCATTCCATCTTCCCTGCATTTGCTTCAGCGGTGATCACATGACCCAGAACTGGCCAATCAGAGTGTTCCATCACCCTGGTTCTAGGGATTATTTAATGATGGGTCCATGACCTAAACTGGTCCAATGAGAATCAACCTGAAGACTTTTGATGGTGCCTTTGGGGGGAAAGATGCTCTTTTATTACTGTGATTTCTTGAATTGCTTAAAACCTGTGTTTGGAGCTGCTGACCATTATGAAGGGGGAACATTTTAAGAAATGAAGCCAATACAGAGAGAAAAAGAGTCAAGGGCTGAAAGAAGCATCCCTGACTACATCAGTTGAATGCCTGTTACCACCCACAACTAAAGCTGCCCCCACCTCTGGACTTTTCAACTGTGTGAGCAATAAAGTTCATGTTAGATTTCTGTTGCTAACAACCAAAAAGAATCCTGAATAAACAGAGAGACCCCAGTGCAGAGAGTAGGAATTTGGTTCGGTATTGACCAGAACTTATTCCCATAGGAGTACCCAACTTTCAATTCGAAGCAAGCTAAAGGCTGAGGCAAATTTTCAAGACTCTGGACAGTGACTGGATGGTCTTTTGGGGCTTTCTTGGTCATAATCAGGCAGAACTTTGGAATTATAGGCCTCATCCAGAGCCAGAAGAAGAGAAATACAAGAAGAGAATCGCCTCTCCTTCCTCAGGTTGGGGGAGCAAGGGAGCTCAGAGGCCTCACCTTCCTTGGGTACTTATATGGGGCTGTTATTGACTTCACGTGCTGCTGCAGCTCCTTGGTGAGCTGGTCTGGGTCATGGGACAGAAACTGTGGGGCCAGGACCACAAATGCCTTCACCACCTGCAGCAAAAATGAGGGCCAAGAGAGAAGGAATCAGTGTGTTGTCGTTTCCTGAAATAATGCGAAAACAGGGTTAAAGCTTCCAACACAGCTACCCCCTTTATATCCCCTCAGCTGTGCCTCCAGATATCTGGGCAAGAGAAAGGGAGAAAATAAGGATAACAATGGCTAAGGTCGCAGCTCTCTCTCAAGTGGCTTATTGGACGGGCAGGTAGGACTGTAAATTGAAACCACCCTCACCCCATATCCCAGGAATAATAGAGAGTGATAGGGAGAAACTCCTTATAAGAGAAGAGCAAAAAATAAAGACTGGGATCATAAATCTAAATGATTTGTTTAACCACTCCAAACTAGTTTGTACATCTATAAAATGGTGATTCAATTGTCATACTTCATTCATGCTAAATAAAATGAAATCGCACATAGCAAGCATTAGCTCAGTGCTTGGCACAGAGGGATTTTCAGTAGGGAATCCCCTTTGGGCCTCCCTTGCCTAGTGGCTCCTGTGATTTCCATGGCTGATATGGCCCATACCTGCCAGAGATATGATGTTATTCAACTGTACCCTGTTGAAAGGTACTTGGACATTGACCCACACCTCTGTACCTTACCTTTCTCTACACATATACCAAGCTCTGTTAGACTCCATCTGGGCCTGTTTCTATAACCCTAGCATTAAAGGGGTCTTTCTTTTTCCTTATATTTTCATTGTAAAACCCATGGCTCAGGGGCTCTATCTCTTGGCTCAAATCACTCTTCTGTTCTGGTTAGGAATCAAATTCTGATTCAAATGCCAACCAGCAGAATGGAATCCCTGTGGCCTCATAATAATAGACCTTATATGTGCCGGGCCTTGTTACAAGCACTTTACAAATATTAACACGTTCAATTCTCACAATAACACCTCATCTTACAGATGGGAAACTGAGGCCCAAAGAAGCTGAGTAACTTGCCCAAGGTCACACCACTGGTAAGTGGCAGGGCTTTCCAGCCCCTAGATTCCATGATCTTTACCACCATGCAATGTGTCCTTGTCTTCAAAATCGGCACAGCCCACCTCCCACCCTTGCAATGCCAGGCTGCTGCTCCCATGTCACCTCTCCCCGGACAGGGTCCGGGCTGCTGGTTACAGCTGTCTCAACCACAGCAGGATGCTCCATCAGTGCATTCTCCACCTCTGAGGGCCCAATCCGGTACCTGTAGAAGAGCCTGTCTTTCAGAAAACACTAGATATGCATCCTCTAGGCCAGCCCAGAAGTTCAGAACCAGCCAGAATAAAGATCCAGGTTACCCTTCCCAGCCCAGAAACCAAGCTCACCCGCTGGAGTTAATGATGTCATCTGCCCGCCCCAGGTACTGGAAATAGCCATCTTGATCCTTGATTGCCCGATCTCCAAGGATCCAAAAATCCCCTCGAATGTTGGCTGCTGTCTTCTCAAGATTGTCCTAGTGACCACAGCAAGTAATAGTCACTGTAACTGCAAAGCCGAAATCCTCTGCCCCAGGGCTGGCATGAACAGATTTGTAGATTGAACAACTACACATGATGACCTTGCCCTGGACCCATCAACCTCAGCCCTCAGGTGGACCAGGAACTTTCCCCTTTATTTCAATTATTGTACCCAGTGTCTCTCACCTACTCCCCAGGGTCCAGTCTGATGGATAATACTGATGCATTTATTCACCTATGCTCTAGGACACTATCTTATAGTAAGCACACAATAAATGACAGCAACTATTGGTATTGCATTTATTATTTAAGTGATTATTTCATCATCTTGGTATCAGAAGGTGTGTGTTTGAGGTCTTCCCTGTTCATTTTTTCAATAGTAGTGCTCTTGGCTGACTTTTATAATCTCTGACTTCACCATCCATCCTCACCTGTACAGCAAGGCCGTTGGACTTAAGGATCATCTATTTCTAATGTTCCAAGGTCTAAAGATAGGGATGCTTTCAACTATATGGTGAAGTCTCAATGTCATGTCTAGCATAGCTCTAAAGGAGATCAATGGCCTAGAGCAGGGGAGAGATACTTGGAGAGGGGCAGGGCTGCCCCTGGGAGAGTATTGCTGTATGTAGTTTTGGGGGCAATAAACTTTTTTGGCATAAAACAGTTTTTGGGGGGGTGGAAAAGGGTAACGGGAGAAAGATAATTCTTCAAAAGGAATCTTAGGGGTAGGTTAAAGATGGCAGGGGTGAATACCCAGTTTTTTCTCTCTACAAAGTGTCCATTCATGGACACTGGACACCACTTGTCCCATGTCCTGTCATGGTTTACCTCTTGGAAGGTACATAACTTTGCCCCCCACCATCCCTCTCAGAGTCCACTATCCCCATAGGGAACAGAGGGGAGGAGTGGGTGCCTCACCACATAGCCAGAGAAGATGCCTATAGGCCTGATGGGCTTTACCCTGACGCCCACATCTCCCTCCGTACCAGGGGGCAAGACCTTGCCCTTGTCGTCCAAGACCTGAAGGAGGAAGCAGATAGGAAGTCGATGCTGCATAACAGGAGGGGGCTGGAGGCGCAGCGTGGAAGAGCTGAGCTGGTCTGATGGAAGACCCTCTTGCTCCAAAAACAAGTGACCAAAAACAAGAACCAAAAACCAGGGGGAGCAAAGAATTTTACACCTCAACCTCTAATCCATCTGCCTGGGGTGGTTGAGGTTAAGCCCCCTATGGAGATTGGACCAGATGAGCTTGGGAAGAATCTTTTGTCTGCAGGAGCTCAGTAAATATAATAGCCTCCCATTATCTTTGAGGGCTATGAGCTTGGGTATCAGACAGATCAGAACTCAAATTATGCCTCTGCTACCTTACTAGTTGACTTTGAGCTGCCTAAGCTCTACGTTTCAGTGCCTTCGTTGGTCTAACCGGGATGATAACTAAGCTTATGTCACAGAATGTATGAGAATGAAGAAAGATATTTTTTAAAAGGCATTAAAAAATAATTGTCAAGGGGCGCCTGGGTGGCACAGCGGTTAAGCATCTGCCTTCGGCTCAGGGCGTGATCCCAGCGTTATGGAATCGAGCCCCACATCAGGCTCCTCTGCTGGGAGCCTGCTTCTTCCTCTCCCACTCCCCCTGCTTGTGTTCCCTCTCTCGCTGGCTGTCTCCATCTCTGTCAAATAAATAAATAAAATCTTTTTAAAAAAAAATAATAATTGTCAAAGTCAGGGGGAGGGAGAAGGAGGCAATTACAAATAACACTGAATAGAGTCTAAGTTGTTACACTTCAGATACATATACCTATGCACATAACCGTAGATACAAATTATATTTCTTGGAATTTAGCCCAAAGAAATAAGGGAAAAGAGCAAAATTTTAGCTAAGACATCTTGCTTGTTGTTTTAACTATGAAAATTTTGGAAATCATCCACTGACCAACAAAAGGCATAAAGAGTACTGGAGCCATATGATTTACTGCTATGTAGTCATTAAAATTCATGTTGTTGGTAGGTATTATTTGACCTAGAAAGATGGTCACCCAAGATTGTTCAAGATAAAAGTAAGTTATAAAATATGTCAAGATTCACGCTTATTTTTTAAAAAATGTATATATTTATAGAAATGGCTAGCTACTTAATTTGCTAGCTATTCAAAATGGTTTTCTCTGGAAGATAAAAATATGATTAACTTTCTTTTGTCTTCCTTCCCTCCCTCCCTTCTTTTCATCCTTATCCTTCCTTTTAAAATATCATTTAAATATCTTTAATTTAAATTATTTTTCCTTAGTGAACAATGTAATAAATAAATTACTAAAAAATTAGTGCATTCCCTATTTTTCCCTCCCTCCTTAGAGCCCCTAACAAACCTGCACATCATAATGGGGAATAGCAGTTCCCAGGTAACCAGGTTTGATTTTCATGGTCTTGGAAACTCTGCAAGTGAGTCCCTGCAGAAGATTGGTAGACAGATTGGCAAACCTCAGGAGGAGTCATATGGTCACAGAAAAAAAACAAGAAAAGATTTAGCAGAGCAGATCCTAACACAGTCTTGAAGTTGCCTTTTCTTTGGTAGATCCCTCAGTCCCCTGCTCCTGGTTCCCTCCCCTTTACTGGAACCCCCATCCTGGGGGTTGCACTAAATTGTTTGGAAAGCAATCTAACTGACCCCTCCCCAGGGAAAAGGAACTGAGAGCCACATTTTAATCTCTTTAGAAGGAGCTATACTTTAATAAGGGACTGTGGGCCACAAAAGTCCTTTAAAACAATATATGATTAAATTATCTCCCATAGGAGGGCTAGCTCTGCATGAATCCTAAAATGAATCTTACAGAAATGCTGGTATTTAAAGGAACATTCCCTAAATATGGATTCTTCTGAGAGGTTAGAAGCCCTTGCCACAAATCCACTGTCCTCACCCATTTCTGCAAAGCTCTTTCACATCACAGCACTCTCATCCATAAGCTCCCTCAGGAATCCTGCCAGGGGCACCCATTAGCCGTAGAGGGGTGTAGGATAAAAGAGTGGAGAGGAGGAGGCCAGAGGTACTGAGAGTCACAGGTAAGAGGCACTGGAAAGGCTGCTGGGGAAACTATTCCTCAGGTTGTTCTGATAAAGCAGCAGAGTATAGAGTAATGTGAATTCACCTTGTGCTCAAGGGGCCCCAAGAGTTCAAAGAAGACATCTCAGAAGGTAAGGTGGGGGTCTTGGTGGGTTCTTCTCCCCATTCCTCACTTTAGTCTGAGCAGTTTAGGACAGAGTCTGACATGCTTGATAAATTTAGGTCTCTGCTAAAATGTTACCCCATTACAGAGGACTTGCCTGACGACCATATCAGAAATACCAGTCCCTCATCCCACGTCACCCCCTCTCACCTGCTTTACTTTCCTCTATAGAATATGTCACTGTCTGCCATGCCATATCTATTAGCTTATGTCTCAGCCTCCCACTCCCACTAGAATGTAATGTCCAGGAGAGTAGAAACTTTGACTACTCTGTTTTTGTTCAATTGTCAATAACTATTCCACAGTGGGCGCTCAATAAATATTTACCGAATAAGTGCATGATAAGTGGTAGCTCGTATTTTTATTATCAGAGAGCCTTTTGAAGCCCACCACGTTCACTAGCCCACGGTTCCCCTAGCAACAGGTACCGTTTCTGTCTGGCCGTAGAATTCTCGGATGTCCAGTCCTGTCTGGGCCCTCCACTTCTCCAAAGTGTCTGGAAGGAGGGTCTCTCCTCCACTGAAGCAGTTCTGTAGATGTGGGAACTTGTAACTGAAGAAGAGAAGGGAGGTAAATGATCCCCCTGAGGCTTCCTGGAACCAAACTCTGTCCAGGCCTAAAGAGGTTTCCAGATATTTTAATGATGAGGTAGGCTTCATGGGGTAACCCATGCTTAACAGGTCAGAGAGATGAGCATATGTGTATGTGGTGGAGGCAGGAGGATGGACCAATAAACCTGGAGGCTCATACCAACCCCCAAAGCCCCATCACCTAGAAAGATCCTGTTGTAACAACATCCGGTAAATGATGGGTGCTCCTACCAGGCTGTTGATTGGGTAGCTGGACAGCACCTGGAGGGAGAGAGCCAGCTGACACTAACCACCAGGTTAGGTGCCAAACTTACCAGCATGCACAGTGGTTGCAAGCATGGGCCCTCGAGTTGGGCTCTGGATTTAAATCTCACCTTCTTTATTCTGTCTATTTCAGGCCAAATTCTCAAGCCAAAAATAACAGAGAAATAACCACCTATCATTACAGAGAAAGGGCCCAGAACTAATTTGGAACATTTTTGTCAAATCGTGGCTCACTGTCCCTGCCCCTTTAATGACTCACCCCCATTAACACACCTATAGAATTACGTAAACCCCCAGTCACCAAGGGAAGGAGGTCAGTCACTGTTGCAAATTGGACGTGTGGTCTTAGTTAAGTCACTTAACCTTCCAGGACTAGTTTTGTTAACAGATTAATTCCAGCCCTATTTTCCTAAAGCTCTTTTGGGGACATAATTCAGGTAGAAAAGTGCTTTGAAAAGTTAAAAGCACCAGGGCACCGAGGTAGCTCAGTCAGTTAAGCAGCCAACTCTTGGTCTTGGCTCTGGCTAGGGTCATAATCTCAGGGTCCTCAGATCTAGCCCTTTGTTGGGCTCCACACTCAGCAGGGAGTCTGCTTCAGGATTCTCTCTCTTCCTCTCCCTTTGCTCCTTCCCCTGCTCACATGCACACGCGCTCTCTCTCTCAAATAAATCAATTTTAAAAAGTCAGAAGTGCCTATAAACAATTCAGTAGAAGTGTTATTAAAAATAGCTAATACTGAATACTTGCCAGCCCCTGTGCTAGCTTGTGGAATTCTCATGATAACCTCATGGAGTGTGTACTATCACCCTTATTTTAAGAACGGAAAACTGTTGAGTCAGAGGGTTAAGTAATTTGCCCAAGGTCATAGAATCAGCAGGGAGTGGAGCCAGCATTTCTGGCCTGTACTTTTAACTGTGATGCAACACCACCTCCATCCCATGTTTTGCTTTGTGCATAATTTATTACAAAGAGTGATTCAGGCAAAAATGTCTAGAAAAAATGATTAACATTAGCACATCACACGATTATTTCCTCCAAGTGTTCTTTTTAAGAAAAAAACAAGATTTTATTTGTCAGAGAGAGAAAGCGTGTGTGCACGTGAGCACAAGCAGGGGGAGCGCAGGCAGAGGGAGTGTAGGCAGAGGGAGAAGCAGGCTCCCAGATGAGCAAAGAGCCCAATGCCATACTCGATCCGGGGACCCTGAGATCATGACCTGAGCTGAAGGCAGACGCTCAACTGACTGAGCCACCCAGGCATCCCTCCTCTGACTGTTCTTGATGAACTGGTACAAGTGATAAAAATATTCACATTTCCCTTATTGCTTTGCCTTACAGGAAGCTCAAAAGGCAATCAGCTACTTATTTGCTATACTTCCCCTTACTCTCCTTAATTCCACCCCCTCAACCCACAGACATCTCCACCCTATATTCTCCTAATGTGCTTTACAATTTTACATCTGTTTTCATGTTGCTGTTTTCCAATTATGACACTTAATAAAAGCCACTTCAAATCCTTTTCGGAAGGAAGGAGTTACTCTGTTTAAATTTGTTTAAAACAGAGAATGATGGAACCATCCGAAGAGAATCTCTTGAGAGAATCCAGACCACGCCTGACTTTTTGACCTTTAAGTATGCCATCCATGCCTCAGTTTGCTCCCAGGGTCTCTGTTGCCAGCCAAACAGAAGTCTGAGTGGGCCATCAACAGCTTCAGAGACCTGGAGGCCCCAAGACATCGATGGCCCAACTCCCCATCTATGTTGTAGAATCCAACATAAGGTGTGCCTTTGCAAGCAAAATAAACCCATTTCCATTGCTTTGTTGCTCCAGGGTCATGTAATATGTAGATTTTATTTAATGGCTATCCCATTAAGTTCCACAGGAAAAAGTCTGATACTCGACACCAAACCAAGAGCCCATTAAATATGTTTTGAGTGAATGAATGGCCAATGTTAACTGCCCCTGAATATATTCCTTTTATCTGTATATGGTTCTCTCTCCTTTCCTAGACCTCCTGGAGCTCAATGAGGGCAAGGACCACTTCCATCTTGCTTACCTAATACTGTCCATGCATGTGGCAAGAGTTAGTAAACATTTGCTGAATTGAAAGAAAATGCAATAAACTGGAGTGTGCAAACCTTGAGCCACCTCTGACCTGGTGCAAACTGAGTCCTGTCTTACCTTTAGAATGACGACTGGGTCAAACTTTCGCAAAAGATGGATAAATGTGCATGCTCCTGCTGTCCAAGTTTCCAGAAATGAAGCCAAGATGTTCAGTATCCAAGCTGTGTCTGATATGGTCCACATTATGTCAGAGGCTTGCAGGTCTATCCATAGGCTGAGAATATAGAAGAAATACATGTACATACAAGTACATGAGTGCATGCTGGGGTGGACGGAGCATGAGTGTGTGTGTGGGGTAGGGGTGGGTGCGTGCACAAGTATGTGTGTGTGTGTTTGCAGCACTGTACGTAAGTATAAGCAGGCAGGGGGAAGGAGAGTTGTTCTATCCACATGTCTTATTTCAAGAAGGAGCGAGTATTCAGAAGCTGTGACCCCAGCTTACATGACCTAACAGATAATTGGGTCTTGTTCTCATTTTATCCTCAGAACTTAGTACAGTTTTTGGCATGAGGTAACCACCCAGAAAATGTCTACTAATAAAAGACATCTAAGTGAATATTCTAAAAAGTGGTCTTGCTAGGTTCAAGTTTGGTCAGATAGACCTTTGGTTCTCTTTTCTTGAAGAATCATTAACTGCCTATGCACAGTTCAAGGTCCCGTACAGAGTGAAATGTGTCTCCTTTCTCTCTTCAGACCAGAATAAAAGTTATTAGGCTTGTCTTACAGCAAAAATGATTTAGGCTAGACACAAAGAACTTCCTTGTGGCTGGGAATCATCATAGTATGTGTCTCTTGCTGAAGATAATTAATATTTTCAGCTCTGTAGGGAAATTGGGTCATAGCCTATCAGGACCAAATTTTGGGGTGATGGGTGGAAATTTAATATCTTACTTACATTTAAGTGATTTATTACCCCATCTTTTAGAAAGTGCATTTTTACTACAGTTCTTCTATTAAATAATTTCTATGAAATAATTTAATTTTTTGGTACTACAGACTCATAGATGGGGCATTTAAGTTTTTTAGATTTTTTGCATTAAAATATTTTTCCAGTTCTAATAATAGACTTAACATAATAAGCAGGATATCCTGGGAAAAAAGACCCTGAATATCTCTTATTATTATTGCATGACAACCTTGGCACAGTCTTTTCTGATTGCATTGATGAGGTTGATACATAGTGAAAGAAAATTCTGAATTATGGGATCTGAGATCCAGAAGTTCTGAGATCTCAGTTCATTTCATTACAGCTGACCCTTGAACAACATGGGGTTGAACTGCATGGGTCCACTTATATGCAATTTTTTTTCGATACAGCACAGTACTATAAATGTATTTTCTCTACCTTATGATTTTCTTAATAAAATACTCTTTTTTCATGAATACTTTATTGTTAGAAGACCGTATATAATGCATATAACATACAAAACAGGCATTAATTGATTATACTATCAGTAAGGCTTCTGGTCAATGGTACATTATTAGTAGTTAAGTTCTGCGGTAGTCAAAAGTTATCCCTGGATTTCAGCTGCACAAGGGCTAGTGCTCCTAACCCTTGTATTATTCAAGGGTAAACTGTAATCCAATTACAGTTTCCACCTCAACAGATTTGAAAAATAATTTGATGCTGACATCCAAAATGCCCTCTTGGAGTGTGGGTGGCATCAAAGCAAATTACCAGCATTCCAAAGGACAAGATATAGATCGGACTAGAAGGGGGAAATGCATATATACCTTGTGCTAATCCTATTAGACACACAGCTCAAAGCACTGAAGAGGTATGGAGATCCCAAGTAATCTGAAATAAAAATGTCCCACCAATGGTCACTAGATACCAGCTTGCTAAGCCATGCTCCCTCTTGCCCCCCTTCCCAACTGTCTTTCTCAGAAGCACTAGATGGTAACCTATCCAAATAGAATTGGATTTGAGTTCAGAAAAGTCTCAAGCCCTGGTCATGTATTTCTCTGTAGAAAGAAAGGGTTTCTCTTACCCAGCATCCATCTTGGCCTTCATGCCCAGGCTTGAGTGGGAATGTTCCGCCATCTTGGGAAGGCCACTAGTCCCACTGGTGAAGTAGATGGCAGCTGCTTCTTGGCTTCCAGTTTCCACACAGCAATGAGTAGTAGATGCTTCCCTGATAAAGACAGACTATCACATTCTCAGATCTCCCTGGGATACTAGATGTCCCGATGACTCATCTCTTCCTACCTTTCCCTATGCTGGCAAGGGCGAGTCAGCCAAAGTACTTCAGAAGGGATGCTTATGAATGGTTAAGATCAAGGGATTCTGAGTCATCACACTTGGGCTCAAAAACCCCTCAGATTTGGCATTTTATGTGACTTCAGACTATTTATTTAACTTCTCTGAGTTTCACATTCTGTATTTGTGAAATCAATATCAATCATCTGTAACACCCATCTCATAGAGTTACTGCGAAAATTAACTGTAACACAAAGAAAATGAGCAACTTGCTCGGCAAAAACTCAATAAATGTTAACCTGAATGTTGTTGGGAGCCCTCACATGATACCAGGTTAATAGTAGGTGCTCGTTTAGTATCAGTTTTCACAATACAACCTCCTCTATTCCCTTGACTTCCTTCTCTTGAACATCTCCTCTAGTGTCCCAATTTCAAGTCTCTCAAAGCTGGTTGCATGTCGTCTCCTTCTCTGACAGTTATCTTTAAGACTATGACATTAGAAAAAGCTTTTGTTCTCCCTAGGGGTTTCCTAAGGTTTGTGTCTCTAATGGAGGGAGTACAGACATGTGACAGGGAATTGCATCCCTCCAGCCAAGCTTGCCATACACTGTTGGAAGGACTCATAGAGTCCTCTGCTTTAGAAGCCTAGCTTAGAGATACAGAGGGTGAGAAGAAGATATTCAGTATATCAGCCTCCTCTGTGTTTTACCTCATATGCTCTTGGCCTCACATCTGATTCCTGCCAGGTTTGCAGTAAACAGCTCTGGGCACTTCAATCCACTCGGTGGTGCTTCTGGTGTGGACTATGGCTGATTCACTTTCTGCCCCAGGATTTCTCTGTTGTCACAATGGCATGGGACTCTGAGCCTGCTCTGTATGCATGCATGTGCAGCCCAGAAGTATGGGGCAGATGATACCCACCCCCTGTACAACCCTCCACCAATGGAGCTCAGTTGCTAATGGCTCAAAGCTTGTCGGTCCTTCAGTGGATAATCCTAAGAGGCATTCTGTGAGGTCCCTGCAGATTAAGCCCACTTATCCCATGCAGTGACTCTATAATAAACTCTTAAAGGAGCTTTTTCTTCATCCCTGCTTCACACTCCCCAGTCCCACACTCTGCTCGTGGGAGCTCCCAAATAAAGCACCTGCACATAAGTGCTTTGTTCAGTTTCCACTTTTGGTGAAAACACAGGCTGAGACATGTAGATACTCACCGTAGTAGTGTCTTAAAGTCCAGCCATCCATCCCGGCTTTTCTCAGATACCACTAGCTTCGTTTTCAGAGAGGGGCAGTCAGAGGCCACGGTGTCCACTGCCTGGGCCACTTCATCCCCAGCCACAATGGCCCTGGCTTTAGACACCTGCAGCCTATAAAGGATGTCCTTGGCTTTCATTTGGATAGTCCCGGGCATGAAGACGAGGCCTAGAGAAGCCAAATGTCTTAGAGAGAACTGAGAGGGAGGGTTATCTTCTTCCCTAGAGAAGCCTGATATAAACAACCATTGGGGAGCAAATAGGGGAAGAGGGGTTGAGGAAGGGATGACCAATAGGGATTCTCAATAACAAGGCACCAAAGATCAGAGAGTGATTTCTGAACACCAATTTCCTAGGTGTGTTAGAACTATGAGGGGTCTACCAGGACTAAGAAGAGAAACTTAGTTGCCTGATGTCATGCCATGGACAGTCTAACACCCCCCCCTCCACACACACAAACACACAATGCCATATGGGAGTTTCCTCTTTCCAAAGATTTTCATACAGTAATTAAACAAAGGAAAGGCTCTTGGAATTCTCCAACCTGCAACACAGGTCCTGCTCAAGGGCCTGGTTACTTCTCCCAGACCAGGAACATAGAATTTTCTTGGGCAAGGGTGCTCTTAGTTTTGTTTTTGTCTTCTATCTTGATAAGACTCATGTAATTTTGTTTATTCTTCTCATGAATAACTAGACTTATATTTCACCCTCCACAAAGCTTATTTCACATGCTCCTCCTCATGAACATTTTTTACCCCTGGCTCACTTTCTTCCCACTCTTAACACTTCAGGATCCACACTACAGACCTGTCAACCACCTCCAGTGTGTCTCCACAATGGCCATGTTGAGTCAGGCCCACAGAAGAACAGACACATGTCCCCCACTAAATTCTCCTTCCCTTTAGACCATAATCTTTCAGTGTGTCATCTTCCTTCTGTGGCCTGTTCACTCTCTCCATGGGGCCTCAAGTTCCTACAATTGTTTCTACTTCCTCTGATTACTCCTACATCTTGACCACACTTACATCTTCCTCCTTACTGATGAGAATGCCTGTTACATATGAGGGAGGCCAGGAAGGGTAGCGGTGGGGATGAGGGTAGGTTGTGCAGGCCTTTCTGTGGCTCTTTCTTATACCTCTCCACTTCTCAACTCTCGAATCTAAAGGTTGATGACTCTTGAATTTCTGTCTCCATCTCAGACGTTGTGCCTTTCAATGCAATCTCACTTTCCATCCCTTCTTTCCTCTTTCCCATACATATTTTTGACTGAGATATAATAAACATATAACACAATACTAGTTTTAGGTGTACCACACAAGTATTTGATATATGGATGTATTATGAAATGGTTACCATGCTTAGTTAACATCTATCACCATGCATAATTACAAATTTTTTTTCTGGTGGTAACAACTTTTAGACGTATTCTCTTAGTGGCTTTCAAATACACAATACAGTATTGTTAACTATAGTCCCCATGCTGCACATTACATCCCCAGGACTTATTTATATTGTAACTGGAACTTCTCATCCCTTCTTTAACATCACATGGGTACCCCTAGCTCAACAGTTATCAAATTGAACATGCCATCTTACCCTGACAGCCCCATACCTGCTTCTCCCTTTCTTCAGTGAAAGACCAAAGCATCCACCCAGTTGCCAGAGTTTCTATGACTTCTCCATCTCCCTGGCTTTCTCTATCATATGTCATTCATCAAAAAATAGTGTTCTGAGTCCTCCTAATTGCCTCTTAAATCCACCCACTTACCTCCATCTCCACCACCCCATCTAAGGTTGAAGCCAGCATCATTCCTTGTTTCCTGTCTGGGTTTCCCACACCCACTCTTGCCCTCTCTTATCCCATCTCTATGTACCATCCAGGGTGACCTTTTATGAACAGAGTATGATCATGTCCCTCAATCCATCCAAGCTTTTCCATTCCTCACTGGAAAAGGATGCAGAACCCTCACCATGGCCCCCAGGGTCCTGCCCATCTTTCCGGGCTCACTTGCCACTACTTTCTCCTTGCTGCCTCTAAACACACCGTTACCCTTTCAGGTCTTCTCATAATTTGCAAGCTTCCTTCCTCTCTGTGCTCTTCCTTCTGCTTGGGGCATCCCTCTCTGCTTCTTCTCCTGGCTGAACCCCAACTTATCCTTCAGACCCCAGTCCAAATATCACTCCACTTAGACTTCAGTGACCCCCTCAGATTAGTCAGTTCAGGTCTCCTTTTATCACAGGAGTTGGCAAAATTTTTCTGCAAAGGGCCAAACTGTAGATATGTTAGGCCTTGTGGGCCAGATGCTCTCTGTCCTAACTACTCCAGTGTGCCATTATAGTGCAAAAGCAGCTACAGACAATATGTAAACAGGGCATGGCTATGTTCCAATAAAATTTTATTTACAAAAACAAGCTGTGGACCGGATATGGTCTCTAGGTCATCATCTGCCAACTTTTTTTTCTTTCAATGGGTTCTTATAAAATTCTCATGCCACTTATCAAAATTGTGATTCAATAATGATGTGTGCAATTAATAGTTTAAAGGCTATCTATCTCCAAAGATCTTTAAGCCCCATGAATGTACAGACCATATTTTGTCTACTCTGTATTAGAAGCCTCTAGCACAGTGCTTGGTGCACAGTTAAGTAACTGGAAGAAGGGTGGTATTTCCATATGACGAGAGACCGCATACTATGTAGAAAGGACATCTTTTGGGAGGGGTTGTGGAATTTCTCTGCCATCAGCTTCACAAGGGAGATAGTGACAAGGCCAGGTGGTCAATTACCAACCTGCTCGCATGCAGCCCAGGGTCACCAGCCACCACTCAGGCACTCGGGGCAGCACCACCGCCACACGGTCACCAGGCTGCAGGCTGCATGCCACTGAAAGGACATTGGCTGCCTGCTGGCTGAGTTCCCTCAGTTGGCTGAAGTTCCACACTATTTCATCACCATCACCGCTCACCCACCAGAGGGCTGGGCCCGGAGGTCGCTTGCCAGTCTGAAGAAAGAGAAGATCTGCTGATCAGGGTGGGCTGGCACACACGCATGTAGAATCAATCCTGTCTTAGAATTGTCACGTCAATGCTTAGCAGACTTGTTGACCTCAGGATCCCCTCTGCACTCCAAAGAGCTTTTATTTATATGGGTTCTATCTATCCCTATTTTTTTATAATAATATTTTTTATTATATTATGTTAGTCACCATACAGTACATCCCTGGTTTTTGATGTAAAGTTCGATGATTCATTAGTTGCGTATAACACCCAGTGCACCATGCAATACGTGCCCTCCTTACTACCCATCTATCTATCCCTATTTACTATATTAGAAATTAAAACTGAGACATTTTACAAATGTGTGCTTCTACAAATAACAGAACCAAACCATTATACATTACCACAAATATTATGTTTTAATATAGAGGTAAGTATACTTTCTAAAAAAAGAAAAGAAAAGAAAAAGAGTGGTTTCATTTTACATTTTTGCAAATCTCTTTAACAGCCTTCCTTAATAGAAGACAGCTGGATTCTGTTATCTGTTTCTATCACTTTGTTGCAGTGTCACCTGCCATGGAGCCTCTGGAAATACCACTATATACTTGTCAGAGCATGACAGAGAAAAAGGCAAATATTATCTTAGATTTATTTATTTGTTTCCCCTCTGTATGTATTTATTTTTGGTTTTCTTTTTTATTATGGTTAAATATAAATACCATAAAATTTACCATTTTAACCATTTTTAAGTGTACAGTTCAGTGGTATTAAGTGCATTTGCATTACTGTGCAATCATCACCACCATCCATCACCAGAACTTTCTCATCTTTCCAGACAGAAACTCTGTCCCCATTAAACAAGAACTCCCTAGTTCACCATCCTCCCAGCCCCTGAAAACCAGCACTCTACTTTCTGTCTCTATGAATTTGACTGCTCTAGGAACCTTATATAAATGGAAACACACAACATTTGCTTTTCTGCTTATTTCACTTAACATAATGTCTTCAAGGTTCATCCTTATTGTAGCATATGACAGAAATTTCATTTTTTTAAAGGCTGAACAATATTCCATTATATGGATGTGCCACATTCTGTTTATTATTCATCCACTGATCCTACCTTTTGGCTATTATGAATAAATCCTGCTATGAACATGGGTGTACAAATATCTCTTCAAGGCCCTGCTTTTCATTTTCATTCATTTCCATGTATTTTTTTATTTCTTTAAAAAAATTTTTTAAAAGATTTTATTTATTTGAAAGAGACAGAAAGAGAGAGAGAGCATGAGCAGAGAGAGGGAGAAGCGGACTCCCTGCTGAGCAGGGAGCACGATGCTGGGCTCGATCCCAGGACCCCAAGATTATGACCTGAGCCAAAGGCAGATGTTAAACTGACTAAGCCACCCAGGCACCCCGTATTTTTTCATTTCTTCTTTGATTTCCTGGTTGACCCATTCATTGTTTAGTAGCATGTTGTTTAATATCCATGTATTTGTGGTCTTTCCGAATTTTTTCTTGGGGTTAACTTCAAGTTTCATAGCTTTGTGGTCAGAAAATAGGCATGGTATGATCTCAGTGTTTTTGTACTTATTGAGGGCTGATTTGTGACCTAGTATGTGATTTATTCTGGAGAATGTCCCATGTGCACTTGAAAAGACTGTGTATTCTGCTGCTTTAGGATGAAATGTTCTGAATATATCTGTTCTGAATATATCTGGTCTAGTGTGACATTCAAAGCCATTGTTTCTTTGTCGATTTTCTGCTTACTTAATCTGTCCATTGTTGTAAGTGGGGTGTTAAATTTCCCTACTAGTATTGTATTATTACCACTGAGTTTCTTTATGTTTGTTATTATTTGATTTATATATTTGGGTGCTCCCATGTTGGGGGCATAAATATCACAATTGTTAGATATTGTTGGATAGACCCCTTTATTATGATATAGTGCCCTTTTTCATCTTTTGCTATAGTCTTTGGCTTAAAATCTAGTTTGTCTGATTTAAGTATGGCTCCTCTGGCTTTCTTCTGACATCCATTAGCATGATAAATTGTTCTCCATCCCCTCACCTTCAATGTGCCAGTGTCTTTAAGGCTAAAATCAGTCTCTTATAGGCTGCATACAGATGGGTCTTGCTTTTTTTTTAACCATTCTGACACCTTATCTTTTGATTGGAGCATTTAGTCCATTTACATTCAGAGTAATTACTGATAGAAATGAATTTGGTGACATTTTCTTACTTGTTTTGTCATTGTTTCTGGAGATTTCCTCTGTTCCTCTCTTGTCTTTGTCACTTTTGGTCTCTCCTTTGCACTTTAATATTTCTTGCAGAGCTGACTTATTGGTCATGAGCTCCTTTAGTTTTCATTTGTCTGGGAAACTCTTTATCTCTCCTTCTATTCTGAATGACAGCCTTGCTGGAAAGAGTATTCTTGGCTGCTGATTTGTCCATTCAGCACGTTGACTGTATCAAGCCACTCCCTTATGGTTTGCCAAGTTTCTGTTGAGAAACCTGCAGCTAGGCTTATGGGTTTTCCCTTGTAAGTTAGGGACTTCTTTTGTCTTGCTGCTTTTAGGACTTTTTATCACTATATTTTGCAAATTTAATTATAATATGTCTTAGCATTGGCCTGCTATTATTGATTTTGATGGGAGTTCTCTTTGCCTCTTGGATTTGGATATCTGCTTCCTTCTCCAGATTAGGGAAGTTTTCAACTATTATTTCCTCAATCAAATTTTCTGCCCCCTTTTCTCTCTCTTCTTCTGGGACTCCTATAATACAAAAGTTGTTATGTTTGATGGAGTCACTGAGTTCCTTAAGCAAGATCCTGCTTTTGATTCTTTGGGGTATATATCTAAGAGTGAAATTGATAGATTATATAGTAATTTTATTTGAAAATTTTCTAAGGAGCTACCACACTGTTTTTCATAGAGGCTGTACCATTTTACATATCCACTGGTGATGCACAAGGATTCCAATTTGTCTTAGTTTTGCTCTGAGATAGTTTTGATTTCACAGATTACCCTGAAAGAGTCTCAGGTATTCTCAGGGGTCCCATAACATAGTTTGAAAGCAGTACTACAAAGTCAGAGAAAATGTAATAGTTAATTGTGTTAGATATTTAAAAATTTCTCAGAGTTGTATCATTTTGCACTTATATGACCAGTAATGTGTAAAAATGCCATTTTCCTCATAGTCCTGTCAACAGAGCATGTTGTCAAACTCCTATATTTAACTAAACTGGTAGGTAAAAATTTATTTCAGTGAAGTTTTAATTTACATTACCCTCATTATGAATGGGGTTGAGCATTTTTTCCTCATATTTAAGGGCTGTTTGAGTTCACTTTTCTTTAAGATTTTATTTTTAAAGTAATCGCTGTGCCCAATATGGGGCTTGAACTCACAACCTCAAGATCAACAGTCACATGCTCTACTGACTGAACCAGCCAGGAGCCCCTGAGTTCACTTTTCTGTAAACTGTCCATTCATATACCTTGCCCTCTTATATATTTGTTGTGTCTCTTTATTCTTGATTTCAAGGTGCTCTTTTCATGTTGGGAATATTAACTCTTATGCTGTCATAGAAGTTGAATATCTTCCCTCAGTTGTCACTAGTTTCTTTATTTTGTTTCTGGCATTGTCAATGTAGTGGTTTTTTAATCTTTATGTAGCTAATTTATTAAATAATTTCTTTTATGGATTCGGGATGCTGAGTCATGATAGTAAAGACCCTCATTATTCTGAGGAGGTATAACTTTTAAACAAAAGCCAGAAATCTAAATTTTTATCTGAAAAATTTCAATTTTAAAATGCTGACTTATTATTTTTAAAGATTTTATTCTTGTATTTGAAAGAGAGAGAGAGACAACTCATGTGAGTGCCCACACATGAGTGGGGGGAGGGGCAGAGGGAGAAGCAGGGTCCCCCCTAAGCAGGGAGTCTGATGTGGGGCTCGATCCCAGGGCCCTGGGATCATGACCTGAGCTGAAGGCAAACACTTAACTGACTGAGCCACTGAGGTGCCTTATTATTATTATTTTTTAAGAGTTCCACGACAAGGTTGCCCATTCTTGCCACTATTATTCAACACAGTACTAGAAGTCCTTGCAACAGCAATCAGGCAACAAAAAGGTATAAAAGGTATCCAAATTGGCAAAGAAGAAGTCAAACTGTCTCTCTTCGCAGATGACATGATACTCTATATGGAAAACCCAAAAGAATCCACTCCCAAACTACTAGAAGTTATAGAGCAATTCAGTAATGTGGCAGGATACAAAATCAATGCTCAGAAATCAGTTGCATTTCTATATACGAATAATGAGGCTGAAGAAAGAGAAATTAGGGAATCCATCCCATTTACAATAGCACCAAAAATTATACGTTACCTTGGAATTAACTTAACCAGAGTTGTAAAGGATCTATATTCTAGAAACTGTAAATCACTCTTGAAAGACATTGAGGAAGACACAAAAAGATGGAAAAATATTCCATGCTATTGGATCAGAAGAATTAACATAGTTAAAATGTCCATGCTACCCAGAGCAATCTACACTTTTAATGCTATCCCGATCAAAATACCGAGGACATTTTTCAAAGAACTGGAACAAATAGTCCTTAAATTTGTATGGAACCAGAAAAGGCCCCAAATCGCCAAGGAACTAACTGTTGAAAAGGAAAAACAAAGCTGGGGGCATCACACTGCCGGATTTCAAGCTGTACTACAAAGCTGTGATCACAAAGACAGCATGGTAGTGGCACAAAAATAGACACATAGACCAATGGAAAAAAATAGAGAACCCAGAAATGGACCCTCGGCTCTTTGGGCAACTAATCTTTGATAAAGCAGGAAAAAACATCCGGTGGAAAAAAGACAGTCTCTTCAATAAATGGTGCTGGGAAAATTGGACAGCTACATGCAAAAGAATGAAACTTGACCACTCTCTCACACCATACACAAAAATAAACTCCAAATGGATGAAAGACCTCAATGTGAGACAGGAATCCATCAAAATTCTAGAGGAGAACATAGGCAACAACTTCTATGACATCGGCCAGAGCNCTCTACGACATCGGCCAAAGCAACCTTTTTCATGACACATCTCCAAAGGCAAGTGAAACAAAAGATAAAATGAACTTNCACGACACATCTCCAAAGGCAAGAGAAATAAAAGATAAAATGAACTTATGGGACTTTATCAGGATAAAGAGCTTCTGCACAGCCAAGGAAACAGTCAAAAAAACTAAGAGACAGCCCACGGAATGGGAGAATATATTTGCAAAGGACACCACAGATAAAGGACTGGTATCCAAGATCTACGAAGAACTTCTCAAACTCAATACGTGGGAAACAAATAAACAAATCATAAAATAGGCAGAAGATATGAACAGACACTTTTCCAATGATGACAGACAAATGGCTTGCAGACACATAAAAAAATGTTCAAAATCATTAGCCATCAGGGAAATTCAAATCAAAACCACACTAAGATACCACCTTACNAGAGAAGGGCCATATGCACCCCAATGTTCATAGCTGCATTGTCCACAATAGCCAAATCATGGAAGGAGCCGAGATGCCCTTCAACAGATGACTGGATTAAGAAGTTATGGTCCATATATACAATGGAATATTACTCAGCTATCAGCAAGAACGAGTTCTCAACATTTGCTGCAACATGGACGGCACTGGAGGAGATAATGCTAAGTGAAATAAGTCAAACACAGAAAGACAATTATCATATGATTTCTCTCATCTATGGAACATAAGAACTAGGATGATCGGTAGGGGAAGAAAGGGATAAAGAAAGGGGTGGTAATCAGAAGGGGGAATGAAGCATGAGAGACTATGGACTCTGGGAAACAAACTGAGGGCTTCAGAGGGGAGGGGGTGGGGAAATGGGATAGACTGGTGATGGGTAGTAAGGACAGCACGTATTGCATGGGCACTGGGTGTTATACGCAACTAATGAATCATCGAACTTTGCACCAGAAACCAGGGATGTACTGTATGGTGACTAACATAATATAATAAAAAAACATTAAAAAAAAAAAAAAAGAGTTCCTGCACCATGGGCCATCTTCACCTAGAGGCCCAGATTTGTGATCTGCACATCAAGGTTATGTCAAGGTGCCAGGACCTCAGGCCAACATCATGGTATTGACTCCCTTTGAGAGCCATGCTCCACCTCTTCCCCTATATTAGCCAGGAATTCATCTATGCTCTAGAAAGGTACACAGAACTTCAGGTGAAGGCAATGATGGGACTGGCAAAGAATGGGGTGGAATTCTAGAAGTCCAGGGAGGGAAAGGAAACAGAAATTTCCACGTTGCTTTCTTTCTCTGATAGTGGCCACCCTGCTTATACACCCCTCATGACAAGGACACATAATTTTCTGAGAAGACTGACTCAGTCTTTGGTCAGTGCTGATTTTCTCTTACTAAACTCAAATCTACTTTCTCTATGACCATAGCTCCCTTCTTCTTGTTTTACCCTGGGAGGTCACAACAGAGCATGTATATATATAGCCAAACTGTGTGTCAGCTGCCAGGGCCAGGGTGGGGAAGTATTCCAGATTGATCCACCTGGCACCAGCCCCCTGGGGCTCCTTTCTGCCAAGCCCATGCTCTCTTGTTCCTACCCATGCTGCCTTCATGGAAGATGGACATCTTCATAGCTCATCACAGCACTTGACACATAAGTGCTCAATGAATATTTATGGATGAGTGGATGAATTAATGAACTTTGTTCAACTTTGTGCCCCTTTTCCACCCCATTACCTTCTCCATGCCAGCCCAGTGATCTATCACATCACTGGCAAAGTTAAATTTGGCAGGGACCTCCTGGTGACCCCACTGCAGGGATGCCAGTTGCTTGGTATGAAGGTGGACAGTGCGACCAGACACCTGGGTCCCCCATAGGATGCAAATCCGCTGGAGTTTCCACAGCCAGTGCATGGTCAGACCTATGAAGTAAAGAGGTCACAGTGGTAAGTCTTTCTGGTATAGACTGCTGTAGGTCATCTGCTTAAGGAGATTCATTGCAACCTTACAGGCTCTTCCAGAAAGGAATTTGTGGTGGTTATGAGTGAATTGGCACTCAGCATTCAGTTCTGTTTCCCTCTGGTGTACCATTTTGCTAAAGCACAACAGCCAGTCTAAATCCTATTTCTCCAGCCCTTCTGACAGTTCTATAAACGCCCAATTTCATGCAATAAATACTTTGGTGTTTAAAATACTGTGGTGTGGTAGATCAAATTGTTTTTTCCAACAATTGCCTCCTCCCTGTAGTAGGATTATGTGTCTGCATTGATTTTCATGTGACTTGCCCAGTGCATCTAGGGAAGAGGATGTATATACCTCTCATTAACTTTGGCTTGTTCACGGGATATGCTTTTGTCGATGAGATGTGAGTGGATGAGACTGTGTAGTTGGTCAGGAACTCTTGCATTTCTGCTATTATGAGAGCAGTATATCCCAGATAGGTGCCATACCTTCAGCCTGGGTCCCTGGATGATAGTGCATGTAGACCTGAGCTGAGTCCTAACAGCCACAGCCAACACACAGACCATGAGAAAAGATATGTATGGGTATAAGCTCCTGAGATATTTGGGGTTTTTGTTACTATGGTATATGCTGACTAATATAAACAGTATCTATTTCCTTCAACGGAATCTTGACTGAGATATCTCTCTTTTTCCAGGCAAAGAAAATTTTAATTTAGGGAGTGTAACATTCATTACAGGTATACCTCAAAGCAATAAAACACTTTACTAATAGTATAAAGGATCTGTTATTTACCCTACCTATTAACAACCATAAATAAGCAAGTCTCTATCATCCATTAGTGTCTCAGGTAGCTATCTAAACCAATGACATTCACAATTCTTAATTAACTGAGGTATCTTGAATACTATGCACCTAGCACATGGGGTCTAATACCTCTAATTACTTAAGAAATTATAGCTGTTGGGGGCGCCTGGGTGGCACAGCGGTTAAGCGTCTGCCTTCGGCTCAGGGCGTGATCCTGCCGTTATGGGATCGAGCCCCACATCGGGCTCTTCTGCTATGAGCCTGCTTCTTCCTCTCCCAATCCCCCTGCTTGTGTTCCCTCTCCTCGCTGGCTGTCTCTATCTCTGTCGAATAAATAAAAAATAAAATCTTAAAAAAAAAAAAAAAAGAAATTATAGCTGTTGTAATTATTGTTTTCATCTATGTGTTGGCTCCAGGGAAATTAGTTCCAAGGCTGTGTAGGCTGGTTTCTGAGTTCCAACATGTGTACCTTGATAGGGATTGCAGAATTTAACTCTAGCACCTTTGATTCAAGGAACCCAGCTAGGAGTCCTGCCAATGGCTGGATCCCCATCCCCCATTTTCTAGGCAGCAGGAGCCAGAATGCTCAAGGTCTCTGAACACTTGTGTCTCCTCTCCTATTTTCTACACAAACAAGTGTAGATATCCTTACCAGCTCCAAGGCAGGAATAGTTATTGCCTTTGTACATTCTGGTCCCTCTCTTTCCATGGCTGGCTTTTGCTTATCTTTCTGGCCTCACCTCCCCAGACAGGCCTCCTTTCCTGACTGCCATCCAACCCCCTTTGACTGCCCTTTTCCCAGCCACCTCAGTCCCTCCCTTTGTTGTGCTAAAGACACTTTTCCTTTGCCCAGTGCTGCCTCCCCACTAATACCGGGCCCTTTCAAGGTTCCTAGGGATTGCAGGTTACTTTTCCAGGGAAATTTTCAGTCTCCTCCATAGCCCTAACTTCTAGAGATCAGTTAGTGACCCATCAGTCCACAATTCCTGACAATAGTACTCACCTGCCAAGTTCTTTGGGAAGTTTCTCTGGGGATCTCTTGGTCCACCCTCCTCCTGACCAGACAGCTCCTGAATCCCTACCACTTTTGAAAATTTTAATTTAGGGAGTGTAACATTCTTTTGAAAAGAATGCAGCTAATCAAGAAGATACCTCCAGAATCCCTGTGGCTTTCATGGAGAGCAGAGCTAATCATTAACTGTCTTCCCTGCTGCATTTATGTAATGCACAGCCCCAGAGCCTTGCCAGGCAGCAGGGACAGTTCTTTTAACCCAGGGGACAAAGAGGAGATTTATGCCCAGGACTGACAGCAAGTTCTAGCTCCAACTAGGGAGAGAGAAATACAGCTCCCAGGGGTTTGATGTACTTTCTTTCACCTCCTCAACCTTTTCTTCCACCTCCTCAACCCTTTCTTCACTTTCTCTTTTGATGATTCTGCCTCATCTCCTTTATCCACACTCACTCCATACAAGGTCTCACCCAGTATGGTAGCTTGGACCCCAACTGCCTTGCCGATGACCCTCACATGTGTCTCCAGCCTGGATCTCTCTGTTGCATCCCAATCTGCTTCACTTCTCCCCTCGGATGTCTTTCATGCATGTCAAACATACTTTGCCCAAAGCTCAGCACCTAATATTCTCTGCCTCTGCAAATTACCCCACTCCACCTATATTGTCTTGTCCAACTCAATGAATATTAGCTCTTCTGCAGTTCTGTTTGGGTCACAGAGTCAGAAAAACAAAGACCTTCCCAGGTCATAGAGGGGTTAAGATGAAAGCCCAGAGTGGAACAATATCTCCTTCAGGAAATCCCAGACCCAGGCCTAGAACCCTAATCTCCCAGTGGAATGGCTCTCATCTGCCCAAGCTGCTGACTGGCAGTGGATCCTCAGACCTGGAGACAAGAGCTGGAAAGCAGAGGGCTCTCAGCCTCTGAGACAGGATGTTTTCCAGAAACACTCACCTAAGGGAAAAAATACTGCAGCTGAATAGGAGACGTCTGACATTACAGGTCACCTCAGAACTTGTAACCTCCCTGATGGAGAAAGTGCCCCAATGCCACAGAGCTTGCCTGTCTGCTCTCACTCTGGCCATTATGCACCCCAAGAATCCACTCTTAGAGAGTTAGTCCTTTGAGGTGTTGAACATCAGTGCTTCATATGCTAGAAGGGCCCCCATGATCAGCAGGGATTGGGGCTCCCTAAATGCAGAGGTCTCTCATGAGACTTAGAAATGGACAAGATTAGGGTGCCAGGTACCTGGCAATGACTAATCACTGAGGACACAAAGTAACAGAGACCCACATCAGGAGACATTTGATATTCCTAAATATCTCAGAATCACATTGTCATGAGTCTCTTTATTCTCTTCCAGGAAGTTCCCCCCAGGGTCTGCCCTAAATACCTCTTGGTGTTGCTGTTCTGTGTCCTCTCATTACCTACCTACAATGGGGTTTCACAGCACAAGGAACAGGAAATCAGCTGGACAACCCTTTCCCTTCTGTCCAGTCACTTCTTTTATCTTGATCAATTTGCCACAGAGGGGAGGAAAACAGGGCCCCCGCACATAGAAACCTAAATCCTGCAGAGTTAGGTACCTGAGATGCTGTCCCTCTCTAAGGCTCTGTAAAAGGACTTTAAGAAATAGTTGTATCTGCTTGGGAAAGGGAGATGATGTTTCCCAAAGGAATCTGGTGGCAAGAAATAAGGATTTAACTCCTGGTTGACTCCTAGGAATCACAGGCTCTGTCCTGGTCTACGAGGAGTCCCAAATGATCAGATATTCTTCCTGATGCATTCTTTCTTGAGCACCCATTAGAGACATCAAAGCTGTTCACCTCTGCCTCATTTACTTCTCTAGTCTGGGGAGGGAGTACAAACTTTACCCCATCCCATCCATTCCTGTTCACTGCTACTCTCCCTGCCTCACAGCTCTCTTCTGAAGTCTGGATTTGTGCTTTCTCCTGCACCGGTGACCGCCTCTTCCCTGTACAAATACTCTGGTTCTTCAGCTCCAGTGGTTAGCAACCTCTTTAACCATGACTATACAGTACAGCTATATAGAAGCTATCGAAGTTCATGGTTAAGGACCGGGAACCTGAAGTCTGTCTGGATTTGGATTTGGCTTCCCCTGCTACTGAGCTGTGTGCTCTTGAAGAAGCTGTTACTCCTGCCCCGAATTTCAGTCCTCTTACTTGAAAATGGGGGATAGTCCTAGGAGACCATTTAGACATGTGAGAATTGACCTTGATAGTGCACATCAAATACTCAGCACATAAAGCTGTTTAGGATACCTCTGGTAGAGAGTGCTAGAAACTGGGGTCACCTCAGTTGCTTCTGGAGAGAGGAGCCAGTTTAACTTAAACAGATCAAAGTGGGCTTTCTTACTAACTCATTCAAATTACATTTTTACTTATGAGGAGCACTTCAACCACCTGCACTTTGACCTCAGTCTGTACTTTCTTATTAAATTCTTCTTTCCAGTTTACCTTTTAACTCAGCAAAAGACCCTGTAGGCAAAACACCCCCTGACCTAAGCAAAACTACACCCTCAAACAACAATAAGGACTGCACTGATGTGGCAAGACCCTGCATGACTGACTTCAAGGCAATGATCCACCTGACCTTCACTGCCGCCCTGCCCATACTCACTGACCTTTGTCCCACATTTTCCTTATATAAGCCTGGAAATATTTTCAACACTAGGAGAGAGTTTCTGAGATGCTAGTCTGCTATCTTCCTGGTGTTGGCCTCAATGAAATAAATTCCTTTCTTGTTCACTACCACTTGTCTCTCTGCCTTTGGATTTTGTCAGCAGTGAGTGGCTGAACCTGGTCTGTTTGGGACACCCAGAGCCAGGTGCCCTCGCACACCTCCACCCCAGCTACATTTACTTTTTCAAAAAATTAATAGGTAAAAGTTTTTCTTAAAAAAATGCATTCTCATATAGAAAAACACTTAGCAAACTATAGCAAGACTAGAATGGGAGACTTGGAGAACAGTCTTTGGACTCCACACAACTGCAGTGGATGGTCTGGGAGCCAGTGACCATGCCTACTGATCACCTGGATGCAGCAGATTTGGCGAATGAAGATTGTGGTCCTGGAATTGTAATTAGGGTCCCACAGATGGAAGGAAGCTCAAGAAAAAAATAATTCATCCTCTCAGAAATAGGGGCAAAAGAGCCAACAGACCTGTTTGGTTTGGAAGTTCTGGAGCCAAGTTCCCCTAGATAAGCCACGGAATACCATATTCCCTGGAAATATCTGGTTTTTCCAATTAGTCCACAGATACTTATTGACTGCTGTTCTCAGATGGTCACAAAGGTGACTCATTCAGATCTCTCCCATTCTGGAGGCGAGATAGCTAATGACATGGGAAATGATTGCATTCATTTTAGATGCTGTTAAGGTTAGGTCAAAGGTTAAATCATCTCACACCTCTGCTCAGTACCCACCAGTGAATCCCAGTTTCATGCAAAAGAAACGCCCAAGTGTTTGCCACATTATCTAAGTTCCTGCATGGTCTTCACACATGTTCCGGTCCTCTCTGGCTTGACGTGCTGTCCATTTACCACACCCTCCCACATCCAGGCCCACTGGCACACACTGCCAGAGGATCATTGTACCTGCCATTTTTTCTCAGACCACTCTCCCCCATGTAACTATGGATAACCCCCTCTCCTCCTTCAAATCTTCACCAAAGATTTTTCTTACCTTCTTAGTGAAGCTTACCTTCACCACCTACTTCAAAGGACAATCCATCTCTGAAGTGGTTCTCCCTTCCCTCCCCAACCCTGACGCAGTATTACTTTTTCTTGAAAACTCGTCACTTTCTAACATATTATAGAATTTACTTATTCGTTATTTTTTGCTTCTGTCTCCTTCCATTAGAATCTAAAATGCATGAGGAAGGAGATCTTTGCCTGTTTGGCAGCTGATTTGGCTCAAGAACTTAGAACTGTATCTAGCACACAGTAGGTACTCAGTAAACATTACAGTGAATGAATAAGGGCTACAAAGACAGACTGCAGAAGCATGAAGAAACACCACACCCTGGGTAAGGCTGGGTTAGGAAAGAGAAGCCAGCTCTAAGCTGGATTTCAGTTTAGATTTAGATCAGATTAAACATTTTAATGCCTGAAAATGAGGTGTGAGAAGGAATAAAAAGATAAGGAACATGTCCAAGGGTATACAGTCCTTTGGGTGATGAAGAGAGAGTGGACATAGTGGGTCTGAATATCAGTGGCAGGAGGAAAAAAATACAAAGATATTGTCTGACTATAGGCCATCAAGCCCAGCGTAATCAGCATCTCCATTATTTCTGCCACCACATGGTTAGGTAGGGTCTCCTGGGAGCTCTCAAAAAGATCCCTACAATGGGCAGCAGGGAAAGCTTTGCAAGAGAAATGACTTAAAAGCTGAGCCTTAGTACCCCTTAGTCCTCAGGCCAGGAAGAGGCAAAGTAGGTGAACAAAGGGACCACTTCCTTACACCACACACAAAAATCAATTCAAAATGGATTCAAGACCTAAATGTGAAACCTGAAACCATAAAAATCCTAGAAGAGAACACAGGTAATAACCTCTTTGACAACAGCTGTTGCAACTTTTTTCTAGATATGTCTCCCAAGGCAAGGGAAACAAAGGCAAAAGTAACCTATCAAAATCATATCATATCAAAATAAAAAGCTTCTGCACAGCAAAGGAAACAATAAACAAAACTAAAAGAGAACCAACTGAATGGGAGAAGGTTTTTACAAATGGCATATCAAAAAAAGGGTTATTATCAAAAATACATAAAGAACTTAAACAAATCAACACCCAAAACCCAAATAATCCAATTAAAAGTGGGCAGAAGACATGAACAGACATTTCTCCAAAGAAGACATCCAGATGGCCAACAGACACATGAAAAGATGCTCATCATCTCTTCTCAGGGAAATGCAAATCAAAACTGCCACGAGATATCTCTCACACCTGTTAGAATGGCTAAAATCAACAACACAAGAAACAACAGGTGTTGACGAGGAAGTGGAGAAAAGGGGAAAGGAACCCTCCTGCATTGTTGGTGGGAATGCAAACTGGTACAGCCACTGTGGAAAACAGTATGGAGTTTCCTCAAAAAATTAAAAATAGAACTACCTTAGGAACCAGCAATCACACTACTGGGTATTTACCCACAGAATACAACAACACTATTTCAAAGGATACATGCACCCCTGTATTGACAGCAGCATTGTTTACAATAGCCAAGATATGGAAGCAGCCCCAGTGTCCATGGCTAGATGAATAGGTAAAGAAGACGTGGTCCATATATACAATGGAATATTATTCAGCCATAAAAACAAATGAAATCTTGCCATTTGCAACGACATGGATAGACCTAGAAAGTATCCTGCTAAGTGAAATGTTAGAGAAAGACAAACACCATGTGATTACACTCATGCGGAATTTAAGAAACAAAACAAAGAAGCAAAGGAAAAAAGAGAGAGAGAGAGAGAGAGAAATAAACCAAGAAACACATTCTTAACTACAGAGAATACACTGATGGTTACCGGGGGGAGTTGGGTGGGGTGATGGGTGAAACAGGTTATGGGGATTACGGAGGACACTTGTGGTGATGAGTACCAGGTGCCGTATGCAAGCGTTGAATGACTATATTGTACACCTGAAAGGAATACAACACTGCATGTTAACTACCTGGAATTAAATAAAAAGTTATAAAAAAAGGAAAAGGAATGGGGTGAAGAATATGAGAAGGAGAAAGAGATGGGAACCTGGAGAAGGTGGGCAGGGGTCTCGGCAGAGACAGCGGGTGGAGACCCAGGGAGGGGCTGCTCTGCAAGATATGCCCCCTTTCAGTCCTTCCATCTGCTAAGTGAAGATTCTAATACTTTCTTCTCAGGATTTGAGTGAGAAATTGGTTGGATCTATTTTCCCCAACGTGGGTTTTGCAAGGTGATTTTGGTTGAGCAGCGTTCATATTCACGGTTCTTGGTGTGCATTGGAAAAAAATGAACAGAATGCCAGACTCATCCTCTAATGCATGTATATGCATTATATGCATATATGTATGTATATATATATATATGGATATATATATATATATACATACATACATATTGCTTAGGGTGAAGGTGCTTGCTTTTAAAAGTGAGTTGATGTACAGCACACATGGTATGTGGAGAGAGCCACAATCCCAAAGGCGGCATGGGAGTGAGTGAAGGTGGGGAATAACAGAGTGAGAGGACCTCAGCAGAGCATGTAGCACAGTGCCAGGCGTGGAATACATTGTCGACAGAGGGATGGTAACAGTTCTTGTCACTGCTCTGATTACTGATGACTTCTAGGGCTGGGGCTGCTGGTGGGGGAGTGTGGATTGGTGGTGCCTGGCTCCTGACCGTTCAGCTGCAGCTGGAAGTTCTGCCTTTTTCCTTTTGGAGCTGAGCAGGGCTGAGGCAACTGTGGAGGGCTGGCTGGTGGGGGGTGGGGTGGTTGTGCATCAGTGGAGTGGGGAGGGGGCTGGAGGGAGAGTGGGGCCCGCCCCCACTCCCACCCTTCATCATCCTTGGCTTATGCTGACTGAAGTCTGGACAAAGGCCCCTGGGTAGGGAGCTCTGATTACAGCTGGAGAACAGACTGGTTCAGCCCAGGGCCTTAGAGGAGAAGAGCCCAGGGGTCATCGGCCCTGCATCTAAGACTGAGTCTGAGAGAAGGGAGCAATGTAACCACAATGACACAGTGATGGCAGGGGCCACTTCCCCCAGGTGGCATTTCCATCCAAGCCCCTGGCTTTTAAGGAACTGATATTTTGGGGGCTCATTAGGAATTCTAACAGCATCTGATGCACGACTCCAAACCCCAGTCCAAGAGTGCTAATGAGGTTGCAGAGTCAGACCTATTGGGTCTGGGGTAAATCACCAAAGCCCTCTGAATTTCCGCTTATAACTTAAAATTTACACAGCCCAGGAAGGCCACAAAGACAAAAGACTTAAAGAACAAGTAAATCACTTTGACAAATTTTTTTTTTCTTTTTAAGGGCTATTGAAACTTTAAGAGGATCATTTCTCTGCCATAAACCTTCAGTGGCTCCCTAGCACTCACTGAAGATAAAATTCCTAAACCCAGTCGTCCTGAACTACAAATTGCTTAACCTCTTTGCTCTACCTATAAAATGAGAATGTCATCAGTACCTGTTCAACAAGATGGTTGAGAGTTAAAGTATTTAGAACTGTGCCTGGCTGTAGCTGGTGCTGAGTGTGCTGTTCGTAGAAACACAAACCTATCTCTCCCTCCTCAGGACCTTTGCACACTCTATATCCTCTGTTCAGAATGCTGGGCCCCAATCTCTTAGTTTACTTCCACTTTTCTTTCAATCCCAGTTCACCAGGGACTTCCTTATGGAAGGTGTCCTGGTACCCTGAGTCCCCCCAGTCTTGGTCAGACCCCCCAGTCTGTTTTAACTAAACTCTTTCATTCATGGCATTTGTCACAGTTTGCATTATTTGTCTTACCCTTTGATGAGTGACATCAACCTCCCCATCCAACTGTGCACTCCACAAGATTGGTGTCATGGGCTGAATTGTGTCTCCCCAAATTCATATGCTGAAGTCCTAATCCCCAGTACCTCAAAATATGGCTGTATTTGGAGGTGGGGCCTTTAAAGAGGTGATTAAGTTACAATGAGGTCATCAGGCCCTCATCCAATCTGACTGGTGTTCTTATAAGAAGAGGAGATCAGGAGACAGACACACAGAGGGAAGACCATGCGAGGACACAGGAGAAGATGGCCGTCTACAAACCTAGGAGAGAAGCCTCAGAATTAAACTAACCCCACTGACACCTTGATCTTGGACTTCCAGCCTCCAGAACCAAGGAAATAAATTTCTGTTGTTAAAGCCTCCCAGTCCGTGGTACTTTGTCATGGGGGCCTAAACAGATTAATACAGGTACTGATTAGGTTGGCTTTTGCTTATTGTTGTATTCCCAGAGCCCAGCACTGAGTAGGTGTTCAATAATTATTGATTGGTGGGTGAATGAAGGTCCTGGGGGTTGGGTAAGCAGCACTGAAGATCACGTTGAGCTTCCATCTGCTTCGTCTCTGCATGGCTGGTCCTAGAGCCACTTCTATCCGTTTCTGGGTCTGAGATATGGTTTGGGGTCCTTGTGTCTTTTGTGGGCACAACGTAATACACTAGTCTTCGGGGGATGATGTGTTGGAGGCAGAGTGTGGTTTGGGGGAATTGTTTCTTTAAGATAATTTTTTCATTATAATAGTTATACATGTTCACTGAGGAAGCTTGGAAAATTGAGAAACGCAGAGGAAAGGAGAAAACTGTCATCCACTAGTTTCAATCCCCAGGAATACTGTTTTTAACATAAGTATTTCCTTTCAGGCTTATAGTTTTCCCCTCACCTTTCAAAGTTATGATTCTCTATACATATATTATGTTTATTCTGATTTAAAATTAATTTAGCTCGAGTTTGCCCCAAGGCATATTTTTAAAGGTCACATAATATGTTATTGAGTTAATCTACTACAATTTAATCATTGTCCTATTGATTAGACATTGATCTTTTTTCCTTTTTTTTTTTTTTTTACCAGTTTTAAACAATGCTCTGGTAAATATCCGTGAATCCTTTCTTTTGTAGTGATTGCCAAAGATGGAATTTCTGAGCTAAAAGGTAGGACCAATTTTTCATAGCCCTGGATATGATTACCAAATGACTTTATCAAAAAAGGGTCAAGTGGTTACACCCCCACCAGCAGTGAATGAGATCACAGGAGCCCTGACTTTATGGTGACCTGTCCTTCAGAGTGTCAGGTGGAAGTAAGACCAGTGGGCAGCTGCTGAGGATGCCTTCAGACAGAGGAGGGGGAAGTCAAGCCATCAAACATATGCTAGACTGGCAGGGGCTGTGCATTCTGGGTTAGTGACATTCTTCAGCTCTCTTCCAGGGTCCTCCAATGAGGCTGGAGATGCCCATTCGGAACTGAAAGCCTTTGACGTCTACCAGGTTGAAGGGATGATGCTCCAAACAAGGACTAACCAGTGATCCCACCAGTTCCTCTTAGAAGCTTCAGAGGCCTATGGGGCCTTTTGGAGGTTGCCTCTCATCTCCCCCCACTCTTGGCTTCTCAATTTATTCCTTTGGATCTTTCCAGAAACCGTCTTGGGCAGTTCTGAAACAAAGGCCACCTAGTGACCATAAAACAAAAACAGTTTGAAATCATCATTTCCTAGAAAGACTTCCGATGTGAAAGAGTCATTACCCTCTGCCACTTTGTTGGAAAGCTTCCCTGATTTATAGTTTTCTCTAAATGGCAATGACCAGAATGGCTAGAGCTGGGGCACATGACCTTGCCTGCAGAGATTCAGCACCATCTCCCCCACTCTCCATCCCCCAAATCTGGTTTCTGTCACTTCTTAGAGTAGGAACAAAATGTGGTTTTGGTGGGCCCAGTGAGAAAACAGGGAGAAAAGGCTGAAGGAACAGCTCAGTTATATGTACACTCATCCCTTCCCCCCACCCCCTGGGCTTGGCCCTGACTGAGAGCCAACATAGTGTGTGCTCAGGTGATTTCTCAGCTCATCAAGTCCTAGAACCCCCAATGTTTACCTTCCTGGGGTACTTGTATGGAGCTGTCACCCTTTTCACATGCTCCTGGAGCTCCTGAGTAAGTTTCTTAGGATCTTGAGAGGAGTAAGCTGGAGAAAGGACAATAAATGCCTTCACCACCTGCCAGAAGAAAACAAAAACAAACCCTCCAAAACCAGAAAGAATCAGGTACTTTATACCAACTTTTTGTCCTTTTGCCAGCCAAGCATGAAAGTCCTACCAGCTCCTCTGGCTCAGCCAGCAAAATGGGCAACACCATTTTTCTTCCTGTTCCAGGAACAACTATTGGAAGCACTGGCTTTTGTGGAATGATTCCAGGATCCTACCTATTTCCCAAACTGCTCCGCTTTCCTGAAATAACACCGTGAGCAGCCAAGGAGCTTATTTTCTGATGCATATGCTTTGTGGAGAAAGGAGTTTCACAAACTCCTCAGGGTCCATTATTTCCAAGTTTTTCTGACTGGAAAAGTAGCTGGCAGCGGCTTGGATAGGCAGGATTCCAAGGGGAGGTGGTATTTCTGAGCCTGCATGTATAAGTGCTCGCAATCAGCAAATATTTTGCTGCACAGCTTCCATGCCACGTGTCCTGAGGGACATTGTGTACTTTGATTGTTTCTGCCTGAGCCTTCTTTGCAGGCTGCCTTCCACCAACGAGGAGGAGTCCTGAACTCAGGCACAAAATGGAACAGGGTTTCTAACAGGAGTGGAAGAGTTCAAAGGTCAGAAGCTTGCTTACCTACCCCAGCATATAGTTCTATCAACGACATCCTTTTAGGTCTTGCATGATTCCTAAAGGTGGACATCTCACTACATTTCACGTTTGGATAGATCTGGTTATTAGGAAAGGCTCTCTCTGTCTGTTAAAACTACCAAAAATTTACTGAGTACTTTCTATGTGCCAGGCTCTGTTCTGAGTACTATATGCAGATTAACTGCACACAGCCATTTGTCAGAACCCCAGCTAATCTGTGGTATACAAAACTAGGTATACTTTTCCAGGTGTGATCTCTCCAGAACGTATATGGGGCTCCCACCTTCCTTATTCTAAATCATTGACCTCAAAGTTTAATGGGTATCAGAATCACTTGGATAGGAACTTCTGGTCAAAATGAAGAAGCCCTGGGCTGCATCCTCAATCACTCTGATTCAGCAAGACTGACTTGAGGTCAGGAAATCTGTATTTTAAATAAGAATCCCAGATGATGCAGCTGTGTGTGGTCCAGGGCCCAGACTTTGAGACTCATGCCCCTGGCGCTGGTGCTTCTGAGAACACGGCCTGACGTTGTACTAACTTTCACAAGGTAACTACACTATACTGTAAGATTATGTTGGATTTACAGCCAGTGAAAAGCGCACAGGCCTGCCTATGAGCTTCATTTCTCCCATTCTATCTATTCCTCTGGGACCCATGGGAAGGAATTTGAATTTCTCTGAGAAAGGTCAGCTTATTAAATTTGGCCCATCCTTCTGATACATCAAGGTCACCCTGGATACTTATTCTGTCATCCTTTAAGGTGGATATTCCTCCCAGGTTAGAACCATCAGGAGCCATGTCTGGTGTGCTTGCTATATCCTCATCTGCAAATGGGAAAGGACTCTATTGGCCAGGATGGATGACAGGGCCTGCACCCACTGCCAAGATCTCCTGTCCAATAGTCCACCTCTTTTGGACTCACTTCTGGGTCCATTTGACATGAAAGTGTTGGTATCTCCTCATTGGGTCCCTCTCAAGAGTACGTCTCTAAAGACATGAGCGTAACGCTTAACTGAAAGGAATGTGTGCCTGACGGTGGCATTTCACTCTGTAGTACCTGGGTGGAGTGAGAATGGGGGAATCTAGGTCTTCCAGCTTACTCTGCTGTGTGCGAACAAGTACAGAACCAGGAGGCAATGTTCTTGGCTGGACTAGTTACCTCTCCTCTGATGGGATCCGGGCTGCTGACCACAGCAGCCTCCAGAACAGCAGGGTGCTCAGCAAGGGCATTTTCCACTTCAACGGGCCCAATCCGGTAGCTGGAAGAGAAAAACAAACTCTTCCAAGTGACCCCCCCTCCCCCATGAAGGTTCAAAGGGAGAAGGACAAAGCAGACAGCTTGACCTTGAGGAATTGATCACATCGTCATTTCTTCCTGTGAACCAAAAGTAGCCATCCTTGTCCTTGTGGGCTTGGTCCCCCGTGATGTAAAAGTCTCCTCGTTCTGAAGCCTCTGTCTTCTCAGGATTGTTCTGGAAGACAAAGTAAGCCTGTGAAGGGCCATCTTGGCACAGCCACTCAAGACAGCTATGGCCCTCACAGGCCCATGCAGGAGGCTTGGGGACCCCCAAGAGCAGTTTCCAAAGACCATGCTGGCCAGAATTTCCCACTGAATGAGGAGCTGTGAATTTGTGCATTTCCTCTCTTTTAAATGGGAGGAGATGGGGTGCCTGGTTGCTCAGTCATTAAGCATCTGCCTTCAGCTCAGGGTGTGATCCCAGGGTCCTGGGATCAAGCCCCACCTCAGGCTCCCTGCTCCGCTGGGAGCCTGCTTCTTCCTCTCCCGCTCCCCCTGCTTGTGTTCCCTCTCTCGCTGGCTGTCTCTCTCTCTGTCAAATAAATAAATAAATAAATAAATAAATAAATAAATAAATAAATAAAATCTTTGATAAATAAATGAATGAATGAATAAATGGAAGTAGATGTCAGGAAATGATTAAGGACAGCCACTCACTATCATCCCTTGGAAGGGTCCAGGGAAGCACAGTTGAATGCAGGAAGGTGAACACAGGGCCATTGGCTCTGTTTTGTAGGAAAAAAGAGCAGGCTGATATTCTTTGTGATCAGAAATCACTGAAGGTAGAAAGTGAGCAGTTGGCCAAAAAAGAAGAGTAGAGAAAAGAGGAAAAACGAATCAAACTCTGATTCTCAAAGCTTTCAAGAAGCTACTACTCAACAGGAAAAAAACAAATTACTGCTGTGTGCAACTATCCGGGTGTGTCTCAAAACCATTATGCTGAATAAATAAAACTAGACAGGGAGTTAAGATGGTGGAGGATTAGGGGAACCCTAAGCTTGTCTCTTCCCTCAGATACAGCTAGATAGTTATCAAATCATTCTGAACACCTGAGAAATCAATCAGAGGTCTGAGAGAACAAAACAACAAGTCTACAAGGAGAAAAGTCGCCACCATTTGGAAGGTAGGAGGTGCAGAGACTTGAATTTGGGGAGAGAGAGCCCATGGGTGGAAGCTACCACAAAGTATTATAAGCAGCGGAGTGCAAAATCAGAACTTGTAGAAGTCTGCTGCCATGGGGATGTGCCTGGCTTACAGGTGCTCAGGTGGTAAAGCTGGGCAGAGCTCACATGTGACACTGTGGTCTCAGGATCCCCTGGGTCACAAGAACAGATGGCATCTAAGTGCTGCACTGTTCCCAGGCAGAGAAGCGGGGAAGCCAGCTGAGAACAACCAGTCTAGGTGCTGGCTTTCTGCTCTGTTTTGCCAGAAACTGCGAATTGCTCCAAGGTCTTGTGACCGCTTTCCTGGGACAGGCCTGGCAAACAGCAGAAAGCCTGGGGAGTGCCCCCTTTCCTCCCCCCACTGCTCCTGGGAGGAACAGTACTGTCCGACCTGAAGGAGTCCCCAAAATTTGGAGTTTTGAAATTCAGTTGTGTGCCTGAGATAAAAGAGCTCAGACACCGGCAGGGTGAATGCAGGGTTGCGATGGAAACCGGAGACACAAGAGTGATTGACTACTCTTCTGTGAGGGCTCACTGAAGAGCAGGGGGCATGAACTTTCAACTGCAGGACTAGAAGTGGGGGGCTGCCATATTCACCCTGCCCATCATCGCTGAAAGCCTTCAGGGAGCAAAACAGCACCACCTAGTGGAGTCCGGAGCTGCTTACACCAAGCCCTGTCTTCCAGCAAACTGGAGGCCTGTTTCCGCTAAGGCAAGTCCACCTGAGAATCCCCACAACAGGCCCCTCCCCCAGAAGACCAGCACAAACAACTCACTCATACAAAGTCTACTGATTATGGAGGGCTACAAAGCTTCAGCTCTAGGGGAAAATAATATCTAGTCTACTTTGTAGTTTTATTCTTTTTTTTTTCATTAATTTTATTTTTTAAATTCTTTAAAAAAATTTTTTATTAATTTTTAAAATTTTTGTTTTTATTTTTACCATATATACATATACTATTTTTTGTTTATTTTTATTATATTTTATTTTTTTTTCTTTCTTATTTTGGGATCTAGATTCTTTTAACAAGCAGACCAAGACACACTCAGGATCTAGTTTTTTTTTGTTTTGTTGTTGTTGTTTTATTTTTTTTTTCTTTCTTCTTTTCTTTTCTGGAAAAAATGACGAGATGGAGAAATTCACCCCAAAAGAAAGAACAGGAGGTAGAACTCATGGCCAGGGATTTAATCAATACAGATATAAATAAGATGTCTGAACTAGAATTTAAAACAACAAGTAAAAGGATAATAGCTGGGCTTGAAAAAAAGCATACATGACACCAGAGAATCCCTTACTGCAGAGATAAAAGAACTAAAATCTAGTTAGACCAAAATTTAAAATGCTCTGAGATCCAACTCCAAATGGAAGCCATAAAGACAAGGACGGAGCAGAGGAGTGAATCAGTGATACAGAAGGTAAACTTATGGAAAATAATGAAGTTGAAAAGAAGAGGGAAAGAAAGGTGATGGACCATGAAGGTAGATTTAGGGAACTCAGCGATTTATTAAAACGTAATAGTAACATTCCTATCATAGGAGTCCCAGAAGATGAAGAGAGAGAAAAAGGGGCAGAAGGGTGTTTTCTTAAAGATTTTATTTATTTACTTGACAGAGAGATAGAGAGAGAGCACAAGTAGGCAGAACGGCCAGCAGAGGGTGAGGGAGAAGCAGGCTCTCCGCTAAGTGGGGAGCCCAACGTGGGGCTCAATCCTAGGACTGTGGGATCATGACCTGAGCTGAAAGTAGACGCTTAACCGACTGAGCCACCCAAGCACCCCAAAAGGGCCAGAAGGTTTATTCAAACAAATTATACCTGAAAACTTCCCTAATCTGGGTGAAGGACACAGACATCAAAATTCAAGAAGCACAGAGAACTCCCATTCAATTCAACAAAAGCCGACCATCACCAAGGCATAGCATAGTAAAATTCATGAAATACACAGACAAGGGAAGAATCCTGGAAGCGGCAAGGGAAAGGGGGTCCTTAACCTACAAGGGAAGATAGATCAGGTTCTCAGCAGATCTGACCACCAAAACATGGCAGGCCAGAAAGGAGTGGAAGGAAATATTCAACATGCTGAATGGGAAAAATATGCAGCCCAGAATTCTTTATCCAACAAGACTGTCATTCAGAACAGAAGGTGAGATAAAGAATAAACCGAACAAAAACTAAAGGAGTTCCTGACCACTAAACCAGCCCTGCAAGAAATTTCAAGGGGGACTTTTTGCTTGGAGAAAAAAAAACCAAAAGCAACAAAGACTAGAAAGGACCAGAGAACATCACCAGAAGAACCAACTCTACAGGTAACACAATGGCACTAAATTGGTATCTTTTAATAATCACTCTGAATGTAAATGGACTAAATGCTCTAATCAAAAGACATAGGGTATCCATAGAATGGATAAAAAACACAAGATCCATCTATATGCTGTCTATAAGAGACTCATTTTAGACCTAAAGACACCTGCAGATTGAAAGTGAGGGGATGGAGAACGATTTATCATGCTAATGGATGTCAAAAGAAAGCCAGAGTAGCCATATTTATATCAGACAAACTAGATTTTTTAAAAGATTTTATTTATTTATTTGAAAGATAGAGAGTGAGAGAATAAGCAAGGAGGAGAGGCAGAGGGAGAAGAAGACTCCCCGCTGAGCAGGGAGCCCAATACAAGGCTTGATCCCAGGACCCTGGGGTCATGACCTGAGCTGAAGGCAGCTGCTTAACCGACTGGGCCACCCAGGCACCCTGGCAAACTAGATTTTAAACAAAGACTGTAGGGGCACTCTTCAACAAATGGTGTTGGGAAAACTGTACAGCATTCTTACACAATACGCAAAAATAAATTCAAAACGGATGAAAGACTTCAATGTGAGACAGAAAACCATCAAAAATCCTAGAGGAGAACACAGGCAGAAACCTCTTTGACTCGGCCGTAACAATTTCTTACTAGACACATTGCAAGGAAGGGAAACAAAAGCAAAAATAAACTAGTGGGACTTCATCAAAATAAAAAGCTTCTGCACACCAAAGGAAATAATCAACAAAACTAAAAGGAAGCCTACGGAACAAGAGAAGATATTGGCAAATGACATACCCGATAAAGGGTTAGTATCCAAAATCTATAAAGCACTTACCAAACTCAACACCCAAAAAACCCCCAAATAATCCAGTTAAGAAATGGGCAGAAGACATGAATAGACACTTTTCCAAAGAAGACATTCAGATGGCCAACAGACACATGAAAAGATGCTCAACATCACTCATCGTCAGGGAAACACAAATCAAAACTACAATGAGATACCTCACACCTGTCAGAATGGCTAAAATTAACAACACAGGACACATCAGGTGTTGGTGAGGATGTGGAGAAATGGGAACACTCTTACACTGTTGGTGGGAATGCAAACTGGTACAGCCACCCTGGAGAACAGTTTGGAGGTGCCTCAAAAAGTTGAAAATCGAACTACCCTATGATCCAGCAATTGTGCTACTAGGTATTTACCCAAAGGATATAAAAATACAGATTCAAAGGGTTATGTGAATCCTGATGGTTATAGCAGCATTATCAACAATAGCCAAACTACGGAAAGGGCCCAAGTGTCCACCGACTGATGAATGGATAAAGAAGATGAGGTGTGTGTATATACATATATATATACACACACACACACACACACACACGTATACAGGTATATATGGTATGCATATATATAATGGAACATTACTCAGCCATCAAAAAAATGAAATCTTGCCATTTGCAATGATATGGAAAGAGCTGGAGTGTATTATGCTAAGTGAAATAAGTCAGTCAGAGAAAGATAAACACCCTATGATCTCACTCATATGTGGAATTCAAGATAGAAAACAGATGAACATAACAGAAGGGGAAAAGAAAAAAAGAAGAGAGGGAAACAAGCCATTAAGTTACTCTTAACGGTGGAGAACAAACTGAGGGTTGATGGAGGGAGGTGGGTGAGGGATAGGCTAGATGGGTGATGGATATTAAAGAGGGCACTTGTTGTGATGAACAATGAGTGTTGTATGTAAGTGGCAAATCACTGAATTCTACTCCAGAAACCAATATTGCACTGTACGTTAACTAAGTAAAATTTAAATTAAAAATTAAAGTAAAATAAAAAAATTAGTTTAAAAAAAGAAACCAAGGGTGGCTCTGTCGGTTAACCGTCTGCCTTCAGCTCAGGTCATGATCCCAGGGTCCTGGGATTGAGCCCCACACTGGCTCCCTGCTCAGCAGGGACCCTGCTTCTCCTTCTCCCTCTGACTCTCCCCCTGCTTGTGTGCTTTCCCTCTCTGTCAAATAAATAAATAAAAATATTTTTTTAAAAAAAGAAGACAGACACAAAAATGAAATGCTTTATGATTCCATTTATATAAAGTTCTTTTAAAAAAATAAAAGGCAAAAGTATTATATTAGCAACAACAAATGATTTAGCAATTGCTGATGGCTTGGGGATTGACTGCTGGGGGCACAAGGGAACTTCTTGGGGTGATAAGAATTTTATATCTAGATCATGGTGGTGGTCACACAAGTGTACACATGTGTCAAAAGTCACTGACCTATATACATGTAACATAGGTACATTTTTTGTATGTAAATTATGCCTCAGTTTAAAAACTGCATTCTGAGAAAAAAGAAAAAAGCTAAGCTGTCAATTCCTAAAAACAAATCTCACACAAAATCTGAAAGAACTATAAAAAGAAAACTTAGAACTCTACAAAACAGTAAAGAAGATATAAATAAATGGAAGGATAGAAAGACTTAGTATGATAAATATGTCGATTCTCCCCAAATTGATCTATAGACTTAGTGACACTCATTAAACATTTCCCATGGAATTGGACAAGTTGATTCTAAAATGTACATAAGCGAGTAGTGAGCTGAGAGTAGGTAAAACATTTCCAAAGAAGTTGAGAGAGAAGGACAGCCTTGCTCTAGTAGATACTAAGACTTAGGAGATTGTTTTCCTGGATGAGGCTCTATGGTACCAGTACAGGGATAAAACAAATGACCAACTAAATAGAAGAAACTGCCAAAACTTAGCTATGCATGAATATCTCAAACTTTTACTTCTGATCAAGTTGACACGACAGATCACTTTTTCTCTTACTTAGATTTAATGTTTTCTTTTTCCCTTAGCTAAAAATGACCCAAGAAGAAAACTAACAGCTGGTGCTGAAAAGAAAAAGTTGAGGATTAAAGATGGCGGAGGAGTAGGGGACCCCTTTTTCAGCCGGTCCCCTGAGTTGAGCTGGATAGGTACCAGACCAGCAGGAATATCCACGGAATCAGCCTGAGACGCAGGAAGATACATCTGGATCTCTACAAATGAACATCTCCAGCGCTGAGTATCGAGGTACGAAGCGGGGAGCCGTGAAACCGCGCACAGATATCGGAAGCTAAACAGAAGGGGGAGGGAGCCGCCGTGTCAGGGCGCCGGGAAGCGGTAGCCACCTGCAAGGGGGAGCGGACAGACCGCGGACCCGCACGCTTGAGACAGCAGGCTGAGAAGGGAGCTCCGGGAGCGCACGCGGGACGGCTGGCGGTTGGCGGGCCACCTGCACGGGGGAGCAGGCGGACTCGCGGACGGCACCCGCGAGACAACAGACTTAGAACGCGAGCTCCAGGAGCGCGCGCGCAGGGCGGCTGGCGGGCCACCTGCACCGGGGAGCGGGCGGACCGCGGACCCGCACTCTGGAAACGGCAGACTGAGTCCGTGAGCCGGGAGCGTGCACCACCAAGCATCTCACGGAGCTCCGGAGCTCCGGTGTGCTCACTGGATCGAGGCTGAGACCGGGAGCTCCGGGAGCGTCCGCGGGGCGGCTGGCGGCTGGAGGGCCACCTGCACGGGGGAGCAGGCGGACTCGCGGTCAGCACCCGTGAGACACCAGACTGAGACGGGGAGCTCCGGGAGCCCGCGCGGGGCGGCTGGCGGCTGGCGGGGTTGGAAACACAAAGGACAGAGACGTGCCGGCCCTGGAAGTGAGGGCTGGGACGCCGGGTGTGGGGCGCACAGCCCGGGATGCTGCAGGGTTGAGCAGCACCAACAGAAACAGAGTTAAAGTGGCCAGAACATCAGTGGAGAACGATCCGCGATCCCTCTGTTCTGAGACAGAGGCTGAATTTCAGCCGCTGCTGCTCTCTCAGAAGAGGCATAGCAAACCGCCAGGGAAAGCCGCCAGAGAACAAAAGCCCGGAAATACCGGCTCACAGGGTGCCCATCCCCATCCCCCCTCGCAAGGGACACAGAGACTCTACCCAAACAGGGTTTTCTGAGTACCGGCAGGCAGGCCCCTCCCCCAGAAGGCAGGCTGAAAAATCAAGAAGCCCACAACCCGGAGCGCCTGAGTGGCGCAGTCACCAAGCACCTGTCTTCGGATTAGGGTGTGATCACAACGCTCCGTAAGGAGTCCTTCATCGGGCTTCTCCACCGGGAACCTGCTTCTTCCTCTCCCACTCCTCTGCTTGGGTTCCCTTTCTTGCTGACTGTCTCTCTCTCTCTCAAATAAATAAATAAACTCTTTAAGGAAGAAGCCCACATCCCTAAGATCTCTATAAAACAAGGGCGCACGGCCTGGGTCCCAGTCAACACTTGGGCTCTGGACAACCCTGCAATCTCTCTTCATCAGAATGACGAGAAGGAGAAGTCCCCCCCAGCAAAGAAAAGATAATGAGTCTGTGGCCTCTGCCACAGAATTGGCCTCGGCCACAGAATTAATACATATGGATGTATCCCAATTATCAGAAATGGAATTCAGAGCAACAATGGTCAAGATGATGAGTAAACTTGAAAAAAGCATCAGAGAAAGCGTTGCTGAGAATATAGAATCCCTAAGGGCAGAAATGAGAGCGAATCTGACAGAAATTAAAAACTCAGTGGGCCAAATACAGTCAAAACTAGAGGCTCTGACGGCCAGGGTCACCGAGGCAGAGGAACGCGTTAGCGAATTGGAGGATGGGTTAGTAGAAGAAAAAACGAAAATAGAAGCTGGTCTTAAAAAAATCCACGCCCACGAATGTAGATTACGGGAGATTACTGACTCTATGAAACGATCCAATGTCAGAATCATCGGCATCCCTGAAGGGGTGGAGAAAAACAGAGGTCTAGAAGAGATATTTGAACAAATTGTAGCTGAAAACTTCCCTAATCTAGCAAGGGAAACAAGCATTCGTGTCCAAGAGGCAGAGAGGACCCCATCCAAGCTCAACCAGGACAAACCTACGCCACGGCATGTCATAGTGCAATTCGCAAATATTAGATCCAAGGATACAGTATTGAAAGCGGCCAGGGCAAAGAAATTTCTCACGTACCAAGGCAAAGGTATCAGGATTACGTCAGACCTGTCTACAGAGACCTGGAATGAGAGAAAGGCTTGGGGGGGCATTTTTAAAGCTCTTTCAGAGAAAAACATGCAGCCAAGGATCCTTTATCCAGCAAAGCTGTCATTCAGAATTGATGGAGAAATAAAGACGTTCCAAAATCGCCAATCATTAACCAATTTCGTAACCACGAAACCAGCCCTACAGGAGATATTAAGGGGGGCTCTATAAAGGTAAAAAGGCCCCAAGAGTGATACAGAGCAGCAAGTCACAACCGATACAAAGACTTTAAAGAGAAATGGCATCATTAAAATCATATCTGTCAATAATCTCTATCAATCTAAATGGCTTAAACTCTCCCATAAAACGCCACAGGGTTGCAGATTGGATAAAAAGACATGACCCATCCATTTGCTGTCTACAAGAGACTCATTTTGAACCCAAAGATGCATTCAGACTTAGAGTAAGGGGATGGAGTACCATCTTCCACGCAAATGGACCTCAAAAGAAAGCTGGAGTAGCAATTCTCATATCAGATAGACTGGATTTTAAACTAGAGGCCATAGAGAGAGATACAGAAGGGCACTATATTATTCTTAAAGGAAGTATTCAACAAGTGGATATGACAATTATTAATATATATGCCCCCAACAGGGGAGCAGCAAGATACACAAGCCAACTCTTAACCAAAATAAAGAGACATATAGATAAGAACACAGTAATAGTAGGGGACCTCAACACCCCACTATCAGAAATAGACAGAACACCCTGGCAAAAACTAAGCAAAGAATCAAAGGCTTTGAATGCCATACTCGACGAGTTGGACCTCATAGATATATATAGAACACTACACCCCAGAACCAAAGAATACTCATTCTATTCAAATGCCCATGGAACATTCTCAAGAATAGATCATGCTCTGGGACACAAAACAGGTCTCAGCCAATACCAAAAGATTGAAATTATCCCCTGCATATTCTCAGACCACAACGCTCTGAAATTGGAACTCAACCACAAGGAAAAACCTGGAAGAAACTCAAACACTTGGAGGCTAAGAACCATCCTGCTCAAGAATGACTCGATAAACCAGGAAATCAAAAAACAAATTAAACAATTTATGGAGACCAACGAGAATGAATACACAACGGTCCAAAACCTATGGGATACTGCAAAGGCAGTCCTAAGGGGGAAATACATAGCCATCCAAGCCTCACTCAAAAGAATAGAAAAATCTAAAATGCAGTTTCTATATTCTCACCTCAAGAAACTGGAACAGCAACAGAGGGACAGGCCTAACCCACTGACAAGGAAGGAGTTGACCAAGATTAGAGCAGAAATCAATGAATTAGAGACCAGAACCACAGTAGAGCAGATCAACAGGACTAGAAGCTGGTTCTTTGAGAGAATCCATAAAATTGATAGACCACTGGCAAAACTTGTCCAAAAACAAAGAGAAAGGACTGAGATTATTAAAATTATGACTGAAAAGGGAGAGGTCACGACCAGCACCATTGAAATTGCAAGGATTATTAGAAACTTTTATCAACAGCTATATGCCAAAAAACTAAACAATCTGGAAGAGATGGAGGCCTTCCTGGAAACCTATAAACTACCAAGACTGAAACAGGAAGAAATAGATTTCTTAAATAGGCCAATTAACTATGAAGAAATTGAGTCAGTGATAAACAACCTTCCAAATAATAAAACTCCAGGCCCAGACGGTTTTCCTGGGGAATTCTACCAAACATTCAAAGAAGAAATAATACCTATTCTCCTAAAGCTATTTCAAAAAATAGAAACAGAAGGAAAGCTACCAAACTCATTCTATGAGGCTAATATTACCTTGATCCCCAAACCAGGCAAAGACCCCCTCAAAAAGGAGAATTACAGACCGATTTCTCTAATGAATATGGATGCCAAAATCCTCAACAAGATCCTTGCTAATAGAATCCAACAGTACATTAAAAGGATTATCCATCATGACCAAGTGGGATTCATACCTGGGATGCAAGCATGGTTCAACACTCGCAAATCAATCAATGTGATACATCATATCAACAAGAAAAGACTCAAGAACCATATGATCCTCTCAATTGATGCAGAAAAAGCATTTGACAAAATACAGCATCCTTTCCTGATTAAAACCCTTCAGAGTGTAGGAATAGAGGGTACATTTCTCAATCTCATAAAAGCCATCTATGAAAAGCCTACTGCAAGCATTATTCTCAATGGGGAAAAGCTGGAAGCCTTTCCCTTAAGATCAGGAACACGACAAGGATGCCCACTCTCGCCACTATTATTCAACATAGTACTAGAAGTCCTTGCAACAGCAATCAGAAGACAAAAAGGGATCAAAGGTATCCAAATCGGCAAAGAAGAAGTCAAACTGTCTCTCTTTGCAGATGACATGATACTCTATATGGAAAACCCAAAGGAATCCACTCCCAAACTATTAGAAGTTATAGAACAATTCAGTAAGGTGGCAGGATACAAAATCAATGCCCAGAAATCAGTTGCATTTCTATACACGAATAACGAGACTGAAGAAAGAGAAATTAGGGAATCCATCCCATTTACAATAACACCAAAAACCATACGTTACCTTGGAATTAACTTAACCAGAGACGTAAAGGACCTATATGCTAGAAACTATAGATCACTTTTGAAAGATATTGAGGAAGACATAAAAAGATGGAAAAATATTCCATGCTCATGGATTGGAAGAATTAACATAGTTAAAATGTCCATACTACCCAGAGCAATCTACACTTTCAATGCTATCCCGATCAAAATACCGAGGACATTTTTCAAAGAACTGGAACAAATAGTCCTTAAATTTGTATGGAACCAGAAAAGGCCCCGAATCTCCAAGGAACTGTTGAAAAGGAAAAACAAAGCTGGGGGCATCACAATGCCGGATTTCGAGCTGTACTACAAAGCTGTGATCACAAAGACAGCATGGTACTGGCACAAAAACAGACACATCGACCAATGGAACAGAATAGAGAACCCAGAAATGGACCCTCGGCTCTTTGGGCAACTAATCTTTGATAAAGCAGGAAAAAACATCCGGTGGAAAAAAGACAGTCTCTTCAATAAATGGTGCTGGGAAAATTGGACAGCTACATGCAAAAGAATGAAACTTGACCACTCTCTCACACCATACACAAAAATAAACTCCAAATGGATGAAAGACCTCAATGTGAGACAGGAATCCATCAAAATTCTAGAGGAGAACATAGGCAACAACTTCTATGACATCGGCCAGAGCAACCTTTTTCACGACACATCTCCAAAGGCAAGAGAAATAAAAGATAAAATGAACTTATGGGACTTTATCAGGATAAAGAGCTTCTGCACAGCCAAGGAAACAGTCAAAAAAACTAAGAGACAGCCCACGGAATGGGAGAATATATTTGCAAAGGACACCACAGATAAAGGACTGGTATCCAAGATCTACAAAGAACTTCTCAAACTCAATACACGAGAAACAAATAAACAAATCATAAAATGGGCAGAAGATATGAACAGACACTTTTCCAATGAAGACATACAAATGGCTAACAGACACATGAAAAAATGTTCAAAATCATTAGCCATCAGGGAAATTCAAATCAAAACCACACTGAGATACCACCTTACGCCAGTTAGAATGGCAAAGATAGACAAGGCAAGAAACAACAATTGTTGGAGAGGATGTGGAGAAAGGGGATCCCTCCTACATTGTTGGTGGGAATGCAAGTTGGTACAGCCACTCTGGAAAACAGTGTGGAGGTCCCTTAAAAAGTTAAAAATTGAACTACCCTATGACCCAGCCATTGCACTACTGGGTGTTTACCCCAAAGATACAGACGTAGTAAAGAGAAGGGCCATATGCACCCCAATGTTCATAGCTGCATTGTCCACAATAGCCAAATCATGGAAGGAGCCGAGATGCCCTTCAACAGATGACTGGATTAAGAAGCTGTGGTCCATATATACAATGGAATATTACTCAGCTATCAGAAAGAACGAATTCTCAACATTTGCTGCAACATGGACGGCACTGGAGGAGATAATGCTAAGTGAAATAAGTCAAGCAGAGAAAGACAATTATCATATGATTTCTCTCATCTATGGAACATAAGAACTAGGATGATCGGTAGGGGAAGAAAGGGATAAAGAAAGGGGGGGTAATCAGAAGGGGGAATGAAACATGAGAGACTATGGACTATGAGAAACAAACTGAGGACTTCAGAGGGGAGGGGGTGGGGGAATGGGATAGACTGGTGATGGGTAGTAAGGAGGGCACGTATTGCATGGTGCACTGGGTGTTATACGCAACTAATGAAGCATCAAACTTTACATCAGAATCAGGGGATGTACTGTATGGTGATTAACATAATATAATAAAATAAAATTAAAAAAAAAAAAAAAAAAAGTTGAAAAAAGTAAATGTTCTTGTCCAGCAAATAACTCTACAAATTTCTTGACTGTCTCAATGCAATGACCACAGACCCAGTATATCTACTGCTGTAAACTTAGTGGCATGAAGGAGTCGCTCAATAAATAATGAATGAATTATTCAGAAAAGTCAAGGATTTGCTATTGCTTACAAAAATTAGAAGGAAATACATTAACATTTTACAATTACCTCTGCTTGGTGTATTATTGTGTTGTTGTTTGGGTTGTTTTTTGTTTTATTTTTTGTTTATTCTGGTAGGTAAGTTTCTGTGACTTTAAATGGAATACCATGAAAGACTATCTTTCTTGTAGTTACAGAAAAGCCACTAAAATACATATCCACCATTCTAAAAACAAATGGACTGATTTTTATCTGTTCCTTCCAGTGTTGCAGCTGACTGACGGTGTCATATACGCGGCGGATGGAATTCCTAATAAAGCCATGGTTCTCAACTTTGGCTATACTTTGAATCACCGCATGATTCACATCATCAGAAAGTTTGATCTCATCGAGTGGGGCTTGAATACCAGTCATGTTTTGAAGCTTCCAAGGTGTTTCTAACGTGCAACCAAAGTTGAAAAACACGTCAGTAGAGCTTTATAGAGAAGTGTCTGGCGCAAAGAAAGCCCATCATAAACACCCACCACATCAGGCACAGGGGAGAGGTCATTCCTGGATTATCACAGAAACTTAGACTAGAATCCTTGGACATAAGCTCTGCCAGCAGACCTCTCTCCACATAAGACTCAAGACAAAAAGAATCCAGAAACTAGGTTCTGATACAAATTGCAGTTTGACTTTTGTGAAGTTCCTTCCCTTCTCTGAGCTGCAATTTTCGCATCATTAGGGACACCGGGGTGGCTCAGGCAGTTAAGTGGCTGCTTTCAGCTCAAGTCATGATCTTGGGATCCTGAGATCCAGCCCAACATCGGGCTCCATGCTCAGTGGGGAGTTTGCTTTTCCCTCTGCCTGCCGCTCCCCCTGCTTGTGCTCTCTTGTGCTTGCTCACCCTCTCTCAAATAAATAAATAAAATCTTTTTAAAAAATTTCTCATCATTAAAATGATGGGGTGTGCCCTGTTATAAATTTCCACTCTCAGACATACCCATGCTTAAATTCATGTCCTGGACATACTAGTTGCTTGACATTGGATAAGTCACTCTCACTTTCTTATCAATACTAGCACCTTATCAATAATAGCGCCAACCTACCTCATGCAGTTATTGCAAGGGTTAAACAAGTAAGTGTTTATAAAAAGTGTTTACAATTCTTGGCACACAGAAATCACTGTGAAAATGGCCATTCCCTGCCACTTACCAAATAGCAACTGAAGAAACAGAAGGGCCGGGTGGGCCTGACTCGGACAGCAATATTACCCTCTTCTCCTGGAGGCAGGACGTTGCCCTCATCGTCCACGATCTGGCGGAGAGATCATAGGGCCGTGTCTGGCTATTTGCACAGCCAGACCACCCCAGCAGCTGAGCTTGCTGTTGCTAACCAGGAAGGGCATTTTGCTCTCCTCTTTGAACCAAGCCTCATCAACAGTTGGGGAAGGCTGCCTACCTGCACATCGTAAGGTGGGGATGCCATCCCCATGGATCCAGACTTGATTTTCATGCCTTTTGTATTGGCACAGATTAAAACCTGGAGAGAAAGCAGTTCCAGAAAGGTGGAGATATATCCCTGTAGCTTCTTCCTTCCCGGTACCTGCCTTTTCTCTCACTCTGCCTTCTACCTCTCCTTCCCTCTCCCCTCTCCTACCCGCTCTTTCTTTCTGTCCCTTCCTTCTTCCTCCCTTCTCTTCTTTCCACAGTCAACATTTATCGAATGCCCTACTGGACACTGACACATAAAGACCCAAATATGTTGCTAAGCCAAAAGATTCAGTTGACCCCCAACTCTCTGCTGCCCAGATGGCTGTGGGGAATATGGGATAAGATCTTGGGCTCTGATCAGAGACAGATGGAGGCTGTCCTGATGGAGACAAAGGATACCTCCGGCCATGAGAGTCAGGTTGCTGGCTATGGTGCTGTGAAATCACTTTATCTTTAAACCAAAAGGGAAGAAAAGCTGATGAGATTTTGTTATCAGCTTCTCCCAGAGGGCAGGGCAGTCCCTGATGGGTGTCACACCCAGGAAGGCAGGAGGCTCTGCAGGCTGGTCATCTCCACCAAGTGAGTGAGGGTGCAGGTGGAGGTGACCTGTGGCAGGGACCCAGGCCCCCATAGCACTCACTGTTTCAGACTGGCCATAGCCTTCATGCAGCTCCAGGCCCACCTGGCCCTTCCACTTCTCTCTCACGTCAGGATTTAATGCCTCTCCTCCAGTCAAACAGTGCCTCAGGCTCTGAAACTGGTACCTTTCTCAGTTGGAAAACAAGGCCACCCGTGTCAGGACCCCTCCACTCCCCACTGCACCCCCCCCCAGCCCTGCTGCTCAGATCTACACATCTAAAGCCACTGGAGGGTAAAGTCCAGGCTTTGTTATCTGTTCCAAGTGCCCCATCCTCTGGCTGTGCAGGCATATTCCTCATGGGCAGATAATTTTTTAAAAAATCAATCCTACCTGATTTTGGAATAAAATCAGAACCTCACTCAGTAGGTTTTGACATAACATAGTGAACTCCAGGTGAACTGGCCAAAATAACTTAGTTGAAAACAAACTGATAATAAATTGGTTAGGACAACGACCTGGTTAAAAAAGATAAACCGATTACATGGGGCACCTGGGTGGCTCAGTCGGTTAAGTATCTGTCTTTGGCTTGGATCATGATCTTAGGGTCCTACAATTGAGCCCCACGTCTGGCTCCCTGCTCAGCAGGGAGCGTGCTTCTTCCTCTCCCTCTGCCCCTCCCCTCCTGGCTTGCATTCTCTCTCTCTCAAATAAATAAATAAAATATTTTTAAGAAGAAAAGATATACTGATTACAAATTTAAATGGCAGAAAGTAGCCCCCTAGGAATCTGACAATTCTGAAAGATAGGCCAAAAATTCCTACATATGTTGTAAAACTATCCCTCCATTCAACAAATTATCCAAAATGTAAAAAATTGGTGGTTGCAAATACATTTCAACCATTTTTTCCCTTTGGATAAACTTGGTTTGACTATTAATTAGTATTACCTACTACCTTTCAACCAAATTGTTCTTAAACAAATCATTAAGAGTCTGCTTGCAGTTAAAACCTTGACCTTGAGGTATACATGACAGATCAATGAATGCGATAAATTCTTACATTAGAGAAGAATTCACCAGGGGAATCATGTAAGAACTCCCCCTTAGATGCTTCATGGACAGATACATGGGATGAGGGGAGAGAATAGAAGAGGCAGACATAGATCAGAGTCAGTAAGCTACTGAAGTGTCTCCACACACCTCAGTAACTAGACTTGTCCCGCTAGCAGATGTTTCTTTGGATTCACCCAGGATAGGAACCACATGCACAGTGTCTTGTTGCCTTCTGTGGGATACCCAATGGCATTCACTCAGAGAGTGGCTGAATGGGCCAGTTCACCTGGAGTTCACTATGTTATGCCAAAACCTACTGAATGAGGTTCTGATTTTATTCCAAAATCAGTCTGGGGCTGAGGGATGGAACATCTATTGTGGTGAGCTTGCTGGTCCCACCAGACCTAAGGCCCTGGCCACAAATCCCATTCCACAGGTGGCTAACAATTATCCTACAATTTCTCCAACTTCATAGCAGACATACTGCTGAGAGATGGACTTGTGGGTGTATGATAGAGAGACAGCCCACCTCAAGTGCTAAAATTCCAGACTATCTTAAATCTATCCAATTCCATTTGGATGCAAATTCCTGGGCAGGGGGTGGTGGTGCAGAATTTCATTTTTGTGGGGAATCTGCAAAGGATATAGATGGGCATGCTTGAGTGTGTGTGTGTGAGATAGAGGAACATAGATATATACAACATTTTAGATATATATTCTGTACAGAGAGAATCACAGATGTATGTGTATATGTACGTGTGTGTGTGTGTATCTCTCTCTCTCTCTCTCTCTCTCTCTCTCTATATATATATATATGGAGAGAGAGGGAGACAGAGACAGAAATGAGACAGAGACACAGAGACAGAGTTGGTATGAGAGGGTGGTGTATGCATCTGTACGTATACTGCTGTATATTCACATACTTAGGTCCCCAAAGATGGGCTGTACCTGGTGAGATCCTCCTGTACCAGCAGCCGGAAGATGGTGGGGACACAGCAGAGGGTGGTGATCGGGAGCCTGGAGAGAGTCTAAACAAAAACAAAGGGTAGAAGATCTTCTTAGAGGAACTGGGGTGGGACTTTGTGGAGGTGGAGCAGGTGAACTGGGTCTTCATATTCTCATTACCAGAGGAGAGAAGGTGAAAACTGTGTGTGGCATCCAGCATCCAAGATGGTCCTGAATGATGTCACTTCCTAATATTTGCACTCTTGTGGGATCCCTTTCCACATTGAACCAAGTTTGGTCTGTGTGACCAACAGCATACCATAGAGGTGACACATACCACTTTTGCGATTAGGTTATACACGGGACCTATCTTGAGTCACCTGCTCTGGGGAAAACAGGCCACCATGTAGTGAGTATACCTGAGTGTATATAGTAAGAAACTGAAACCTTTGGCCAATAGCCAGTGAGAAACTTAAGTCTTCTAAAAACCACATGAGTGGGTTTTCAAATAGATTTTCTAGTCCCAGTCAAACCTTAGGATAATTGCAGTCCTGGCAGACATCCTTCTTTTATTATTATGGTAAAATATACACCACATAAAATTTACCATCTTAATCATTTTAAAATGTACACTCTAATGGTATTAAATACATTTACATTGTTGTGCAACCATCACCACTATCCATCTCCAGAACTTTAAAAAATCTTCCCAAATGGAAACTCTGTACCCATTACACGATAACTCCCCATTTCTTCTTTCCCCCAGTTCCTGACCATTCTATTTTCTGTCTCTATGACTTTAACTACTCTAGATACATCATATAAGTGAACCATACTGTATCCATCCTTTAGTGGCTGGCTTAGTTCACTCAACATAATGTGTTCAAGATTCATCCATGATACAGCATGTGTCATTCCTTCTTTTCAAAGGCTTAATAATAGTCCATTGTTTGTAGGTACCACATCTTGTTTATTCATTTATCTGCCGATGAGACTTGGGTTGCTTCCACCTTTGGACTGTTAGGAATAATGCTGCTCTGAACACAGGTATACCTAGCTGACATCTTGACTACAACCTCATGAGAGGCCCGGATTCAGAACCAGCTATTAGGCTGCTCCCAGGCTCCCGACCACCGGAAACTGAGATAATAAATGTTTGTTTCAAGCTGTTAGGTTTGGGCGTAATTGACTACGATAGATAACTAGTACACCATGTAAGGGACGGGGGCAGTAGAGGGACAAGGCACATACTGGCTGATTAAGCCCTCAGTTGAATAATGATGATGGTAAGCTTGATTGTGGCAATAATAATCAGTATGTGTTAAGAACCCACTCTGATTATGATTTTCCCCAAAGTTTTGAAAAATAACTAGGATTTTAACAGGAGCATAGACAAGAAAATGGTGGAGGGAGAGGCACCCAATGCAGAAAAAATTGAACATGCAGATGTTCAGAGATATGAAATGGTCTTATGTCTAAGGATCTAGCTAGAGGATAGGGAATAATTGAAGGTAGACGGGTGGGCAGGAATCAGATTATAGAAGATCCTGGGAGCCATTTTGTTTAATATCTACACCAAAGAAGCCTTATGGTCACTTATTCATGCCTTTTCTCCTGCAAATTCAAAACCTATATTCCACTCTTCTCATTTATATCCAATTTTTGTTTCTTACATTCAGAATAATCTTGGCATCAACTCGGGGCAGCTCATGCACAAAAATACAAGATCCATGAGGCCAGGCAGAGAAGAGGGTCCAAGCTGCCTTTACCCAGCCAGTGTCAGACGTGTTCCAGAAGATGTCCGATTTGGTCAAGTCCACCCACCGCCTGCCAAAAATTAAAGAAAGTCAGAACCCTCAGCAATGCTTCTACCTTTAAAAAGGATTAAATTATCCATGTAAACTTATTTGGAACCTTGCCCACAATGGGTACTCACTTATAGTTATCAAATCTGTACAAGAACCATAAAGTCAATCTTTGTCTTGACAAGCATTTATTGAGCATATTCTGGGTATTTATGCCCTAGGTGAAGGATATAGAATAAAAAGACAGATCCCATGCTTTTAAGAGTTCATAGTCTAGTGGGAGTGATTTATAAGGAAACATATAATCTCAGTACAATGTGATGAGGGCAGTTTCTGTATTCAACACTTATTCTGGACCTGGCATCAGAGTGTAGGAAAGAGCAATTAGTCTTGCTTTGTAGGGCTTATAGGTTAGTAAGTATAAATATCCAGGAGGTCCCTGGAGGGCAAGATTTCATAGGGTTAAACAGTGCTTTATGCAATTACAGAGAATGGGCACCTAACCCAGAGAAAGGATGGATATGGGGTCTGTGGAATGCTTCCCCAGAGGACGTGAGGTCTGAGCAAGATGTAAATGATGCGCAGGAGCTACACAGGGGAGGCGGAGAAGGAAGGACATCCCAGGAAGGGGGAGCAGTGCCTGCGAGTGTAGAAAAGTGATCATGTTCTGCACTTGGATTCTGGGACACAGGATCTTCTGGTCCTCAACCTACTCAATGGCTGCTCATTCTTGGTCTTCTCCTCAGTTTTCCTTGCTTATCCCTTCATTGGGGAAAGACCTCAGGCGTTCGGTGCCGAGGCCTCTTCTCTTCTCAGTGTCCACTACTTTTCGCTGATCTCATCAAATCCAATCTCATGGCATTAAGTACCACCTTGCTGATAATTCCAGCATGAATCTTTCCCACTAACTCTACACATGAATCTCCAACTGCCTCCCCAGTATCTCCATCCTTAACTCGGGGTATGGAGCATCTCAAACTTACAATGCCAGACATGGACTCCTCATGTTCCTCCCACCAGACAGCTCATCCCAGTCTTCCCGCTATCGGTTAATGCTTCTGGTTGTTCAGGCCGTAAAACCTAGTGTCATCCTGACTCTTCACTTTCTTTCTTGCTTCATGTCAAACCTGTCAGCAGATCTTATTAGGACTCCATTCAAAATACATTCAGCGTCTTAGCTCCTCTCACTCCCTCTTACTGCGCTGGCCCCTGACGTGGATCTCTGCTTCATCTCTTGCCCCCTATAGTTTACTCTCAAGCCAATCTCCTGAGAGATGCTTAAAAAAAACAAATCAGATCACATCACTCCTCTGCTCAAAATACTCCAATGTTCCTCAGAAAATTAAACATAGAATCACCATATGAACGAGCAATTCCACTTCTGGGTCTATACCCAAAAGAATTAAAGGCAGAGTTTTGAATAGATGCTTCTATGCCCATGTTAATAGCAGCACTAGTCACAAAAGCCAAAAAGTTGGGAAGCACCCCAAGTGTCCATCCAAGAGTGACTGGATAAACAACATTAATATGTCACATACATGGGAATATTGTTGAGCCTTAATAAGGAAGGAAATTCTGACACATGCTACAACATGCATGAAACTTGAGGACATTATGTAAGTGAAAGAGTCAGACATAAAAGGTGTATAATTCCACCTATAGGCAGTTCCCAAAGTAGTCAAATTCATAGAGACAGAAAGTAGAACAATGGTTGTCAGGGTGGAGGGGGGAGGGAATGCGGAATTATAGTGTAATGTGCATTGTGTAATGTGGATTCAGATTTACAAAATGGAAGAGTTCCAGGGATGGATGGTGGGGATGGTTGCACCACAATGTGAATGCCCTTAATAACACTGAAGTATACACTTAAAAATGGTTAAAATGGTAAATTTTATGTGAAGTATCTTTTACCACAATTAAAAACTAAAATAAAAACAAAAAACCTCTGATGGCTTCTCACGTCGCTCAAAGTAAAGCCCAAAACCTCCACTTTCTTGGCTCTCTGACCTCACTCCTCCCACTACATCCCTTACTCAATTAATCCAGCTCCTTCCCTACTTTCTGTTCCGTGGACCCAGCAGATGAACTGTGCCCTAGTACCTTCCACTGGCCACAAAACCCAGTCCATAGCTGGCCTGGGAGTGCTCAACCATCTTGGGGGCCCCAGTGGTGCCACTTGTGAAGTAGATGGCCAGAGGGTCTTGACTCTTGGTCCTCACACAGTTGTGCTCTGCGGATGCCTCGCTGTAAAATATGAAATCCTTGTAGCATTACAAGTAGTAAAAATAGTCATAATAATAATCTTTATACAATACTGGCCACCATTTTAATAAATACTACACGTGAGGCACTGTGCTGGAAGCTCCAGCTTGCATATCTGAGCCCCACAATGACCTCCTGGGGTAGGTACTATCGTTAGAAGCCTTTGTAAATAAGGAAATGGAGGCTCAGAAATGGTGCAGTGACTCACTCAAAAAGCCTGTGCTCCTCCACCAGGGCTGGAGGACTTTCTGGTGGAACACGCATGTTTCTGTGTCTATGCTTCTGCACGTTTGGGCACAGCATCACGCCCACCGCAATCCCTGATAATTAAGGGCTGAAGGTTCCCTAAATTCAGAGATTTGAGAACTGAGTAATTCCAAAAGTTTTGTGATCTGGAGAATCTTCTCCCTGACTGGTTCTCAACTCTGGCTGCACCATGGTGAGTTTTTAAAAGAAATACCATTGCTTAGACCCCACCTTGGAGAAAAACCAGAATCTTCAATGGTGTGCCTAGGCATTGGGGTTTTTTTTGTGTGTTATTTTGTTTTTGAGAGAGCGAGTGCACGCATGCACTTGAAGGGCGGTGACGGGGGGGGGGGGCACAGGGACAAGGAGAGAGAGAATCTTAAGCAGGCTCCATGCCCAGCGCAGAGCACAACACAGGGCTCTGTCCCATGACCCATGAGGTCATGACTTGAGCTGAAATCAAGAGTCGGATGCTTAACTAAGCTACCCAGGTACCCCTGCAGTTTTTTTTTTTTTTTTTTTTAAAGCTCTAATTCTAATGACAGCCGAAATTGAGAATCACTGATCTAGGCTCGTCAAAATCATCTGGGCAGATCTCTTCCAACACAGAGTCCCCAGGGCCTTTGTTCAGATATGTCCGGTTACATAAGTCAGATGGGGGGCCTTGGAACCTGAATTTAAAATAGCACCTGAAGATAAATAGTTAAATAAAATTTTTAAAAGAGAATTTTCCATAATTTTATGGTAGAAAGTTTGCATTCTAGGGTAGGCAAGAACACTCTGAAGAGTATTTACCATGTCTACAAACTTAGAAATAGATCTTTTGCACTTAACTTTATTACCTACACATGTTAAGTATTTTCTGTTTCAGTTTCTGCTGCTAAGCATTACATCGAAATATAATAATAAATGATAAAAAATGTCATATGTTGGAAATATAATATTTTGGAAAATAGAGGATACTTTATTTATAATGCATGCTTGTGGGTCTTACAATCCTAAAAATTGTGACACATTTAAGAGAATGGGGCACATAGTTCTTTTTCATTTTTTCAAATGAAGCTACTGATAAGAGACAAATGCTGATATTAGTAAAAAATAAATAAATAAACAAAGTAGAACAACACCCAGGTGAATGTGAGGCAGTTGGTCTATGGGATGGGCATTTGTGACTTAATGGTGCAGGCCCCTGACAGGGCCCCTTTTCGCTTCTGCTTCTGATCAGGACAAAATCTCAAATTCCTAGGTAGGCTTCCAACATGGCATTGCTCAAAGGCAAAGGGCTTTTGGTTCTGCCCCAATCTGCTGTAACTGCTTGTTAGCATCTTGCATAAATGACTTTACTTATTAGTTCTTCACCTGTAAAATCTGGTTTAAGTGCATTTCATAGGTTTTTTTCCCAAGGATTAAATAAGATGATGTCTGATTCATTATTGGGCTCTGGGCACCAAACACAATGCTTATCACGAACCAGATGTTCATTACATCTTTGGTTCATGAATGAATGTAGATAAATGCTTACCTAGCACTATGCCTCACATACACTAAGCACACAATGCATGGTAGCTGCTATTATAGTACTAATTGATCACCTACTATGTACTAAATGCATCATATGGATTATCTTGTTTACTCTGGCTAATAGCTCTGCAACCGCTACCACCATTACTGAAGCAAATGACGCCTAGAAAGCTAACGACAATTCTAGTACCGCCTCAGCGAGTGACTCTGAAGGATCTTAAGGTGGTCACCAGGATTAGGTCTCAGATCCATCTGGCCCCCACAGTGAGGGCTCCTTTCTGGTTTACTCTCTTCCTGTACAGTCCGTAATGCATCCATCTCCTATTATTTAAAGAGATGGCCTCATCTTTATGTTTTTCTCTGGAGAGCCCCAACTTACCGGAGGAGTTCCCTGAAGTTCATCCAGCCTGGCCGACTGCTGTCTGACACCAGTAGCCTGGACTGGAGGGAGGGGCAGTCAGCGCTAATGGCGTCCACCCGCGGAGCCAGGGAGTCACTGGTGATAATGGACTTGGCCCTGGATGCCTGCAGCCGATATTTGAGGTCCTTCTCTGTCAGCTGAGAGACACCTGGAATCATGACAGCTCCTGGCATCACACAGAGAAGGAATGTTGACTAGGCACCAGGGGAAGACCCCTGTGAAGAGGTCCAGACCAGATTTCCCCATTAGAGACAGGAACAGGAAGGGACTAGAAAGGGATGGAATACCTGAACTGGAAAAGGTAACAATAATGATAATAATGAAATTCAGAATATGGATTTCTTTTTTTATTAGTTTATGGAGCACTTATACGTGCTAAGAACTATACATGCATTATTTCATTTAATTCTCGCAACCCTGGAGAGTAGGTGCTATTATTACACCCGTTATGCAGATTAGAACAACAACAACAACAATTAAGACAGACCCTTATGCCTTAATTAAATGGAATAACTTGCCCAAGATCACACAGCTGGCATGTTGTAGAGCTGGGATAGTGAATCCAGGAGGTATAAGCCTAGGGGTCCATGATCTTGAACATTACTATTATTCTGCCTTAGAGGTGACCTAGCTCTGTGGTTTTCCCTGCCTGCAAACAAAGGCCTACAACAAATCCTAGTGTTGAGAATATAGTATATACTCTCAGGTATAGTAGGTGGGAGCTCTAGGACTCATATAACCTCAACCAAAGCCATTCTGAAAGAAGCTGAGTCCATCTTTTCCCAAGGGGAAGGGACTGAGGAAGTGGAAAGCAGGGACAAATTTTAATCAGACACCTGAAAAACCACCTGAGTATCTCAGAACAGAGAATGTAAACACCCCCATTGAACCCAGCACTCTCATTTCACAGATGAGAAGAAGGAGATCCTAAAGGAATCAGTTATCCTGCCACGGCCAGTGAGTGAGGCCAGTAAACAGAGGAAGGGGCCATTCCCAAATGGTGTAGGAGCCAAACCAGAGTTTTCATTACCCTTCGCTTTAGCTCCTAAACTTTTACAGGATTTAAACCCCAGCATGAACACTTTTGGAGCTAAGCGGTATTTCTTTAGTTCATCTCCCTGCTTTAGCTATTTCCGGAACAAGTCTGTACCACCTGGAGCTGTGCATGGTATTTTGGGAGCCCAGTCTGAGGGCAGACAGCTGGGGCTTTCAGCAAAAGAAATTAGTCCATTACCTTAGACTGGAAGAGAGGTGATCAGAGCACATCAGGAGAACATGGGAATGTGAGAATGTGAGGACATACAGCTTGGGTATCCTCTAAGATGTTGGAGAGGATGTTGGTTTTGACATAGTCATGTATAATGTCGTCTTGAGTTATTTACTTGGACATCAAAGAAATGGGTGAATCTGCATAATTGGGGGAACTGGAGACATTTAGGTAGCAGGAAAAGAATGAAAATAATACTCCAAAAGGAAGTTTTGATCGTGCAAACTGCCCAACACAGTGCCTGGCACATGGTAGGTCTTCAAGAAAAGTACGAGGCCCTCATTTAAATAAACCTTATATGTCATGGCAGAATATGTAGAACTCCCCAAACCTGTGTGCCTGTTTCTCATTCTCTAGCTGGATACACTAGAATGGTGTTCACTTTTATATATTGTGCAAAATATATACAAATAAAATGAAAGTTCCTGCCTTTCTTTTTTTTTTTTTTTTGACAACCCAGTCACAAAATGGTTGACTAAACTTGTTCATATAAAAAAGATGATTCTCTGGTGTGAGTTTGTATCTCTCTGTTCTGCAAACATTATTTGTGACAACATCTGTATTTCAGGTAGATTGTCCTATGGACGTGATTGGGAGGGGGCGGACAACATTCCGAGTGGTGGGAAGTTCCCAGTGGGTGGAGAAACCAGCTCTCCACCAAAAGTAGTTGTCTTGCTTTTGTAAAATCAGCAATAAATAAATAAATAAATAAATTTTAAAAACCAGCCCTTTCAATAAGAGCATCAGACAGGGTCAGCAGAAGCCCTCTGAGTTCTATGGACTGTGCCCTTTTGCCTCCTCTCTTCTGTTGGAAAAATCATTCCAGGAAGATCAATTGTCCACTGCCTTGGCCATTCATAACAGCAGGAGGAGGAGCCCTCAAGGGCTAATCTTATTGCTTTGATTATTTTGTCTTTCTCTTCCTTCCCTTGGGAGCTGGTAGATGCTGTGGTGGTGAGAGCCATAAAGTCTAAGACTGAAACTAATGTAGATTGATTATGAAGGTCTCTTATCCATAACTGCTTTACTCTCCACACACTAGCGGCTCCTAAACCACAACCAGCAAAAAATATGTTTGGTTTGTCTAACTCAGAATTTTTTAAAAGTTTATTTAGTCCTCAACATTAAAAGATTAGAATTTTTTTCCATAAAAATCCAGTTTTCTATCACAAAGTCAGAAGTGCTGGCAACACTGGCCCTCCTTCACACATGAAACATCTGGCTGGGGTCAAGAAGCACTTGCCCCCCTGTGATAAGGCATGTGAGCTCCAGTCTACTTCCATCCCCAGTGTTCCCTATTGCCTCACACTGACCTACTTTCATCAATTACATTACCATGTGACCCCTGTGCTCAATCCAGTTTGTGATTGTGGGGCAAAGGGGAGGTAAACAAAACCCCACATTGGGTTCACTTTGCTCCATCTCCCAAACCATGTGGACTCCACAAAGCTCTGGCAGGTGTGTCTGCCCCAGCTGGGAGCCTCAGCCCTGCTCACTGACCTGTCCGTATGCATGCCACACTGACCAGCCACCACTCTGGGAGCCGAGGGAGCACCAGCATCATCCTGTCCCCAGGCTGAAGGCCACACATGCCCTGGAGCACATTAGCCGCCTTCCTGGACTGCTCCCCCAGCTCCTCAAAGTTCCACTTGATCTCTGCTCCCTTGCCATTGACCCACCAGAAGGCAGGGATCCGGGGCCGGTGCCCAGCCTAGACAGCAGTATAGACAGAAAAGAAACAGAAAACATTTGTTGAGGATTTTTGCTTGTTGTTTTTTAATTTAATTTTAGTTTTATAGTAGTTATTACAGTCGCAAGGTTTAAATTCAAAACAATGAAAAGATGCATTGAGAAGGCTTACCCCCATCCTTGTGCCCATCTATCTTCTTCCCCACTTCACCTGCCTCAATGTGTAACCAATATTATTAGTTTCTTGCATATCCATTCAGTGTTTTTTCAGGAAAACATTAAGTATATTCTGTTTTCCGTACCACCTTTTTAATGCAAAAGGTAGCATATGATTCATACTGTTCCACGTCCTCCTCTTTTTTTGAGATACAATTCTCATGCCATAAAATTCACTATTCTGAAGTGCACAATTCAATGGGGTTTTTTTTGAGATATTTAACACTTTATTATAAAGTAGCCTTTGTGTTAGATAGTTTTGCCATCTCACTAACATAAGTGTTCTGAGCATGTTGAAGGTAGGTGAGGCTATGCTATGATGTTCAGTAGGTTAGGTGTATTAAATGCATTTTCCAATTACGATATTTTCAACTTACAATGGGCTTTTTCCCACTTTATTTATTTATTTATTTTTTTATGTTCAATTAGCCAACGTATAGTACATCATTATTTTTTGATGTAGTGTTCATTGATACAAGAAGATCTAACAATTGTAAATATCTATGCCCCCAATATGGAAGCAGCCAACTATATAAACCAATTAAGAACCAAAGTAAAGAAACATATTGATAATAATACATTAATAGTAGGAGACCTCAACACTCCACTCTCAGCAATGGACAGATCATCTAAGCAGAAGATCAAGAAAGAAACAAGAGCTTTGAATGACACATTGGTCCAGATGGGACTTCACAGATATATACAGAACATTCCATCCTAAAACAACAGAATATTCATTCTTCTCAAGTGCACACGGAACTTTCTCCAGAATAGACCACATACTGGGTCAAAAATTAGTTCTCAACCTATACCAAAAGATTGAAATTATTCCCTGCATGTTATGGATCACAATGCTTTGAAACTGGAACTCAATCACAAGAAAAAAAATTGGAAGGAATTCAAACACTTGGAAGTTAAAGAGCATACTGCTGAAGAATGATTGGGTCAACCACGATTTTAAAGAAGAACTTAAACAATTCATGGAAACTAATGAGAATGAAAACACATCAGTCCAAAACCTATGGGATACCGCAAAGGTGGTCCTACGGGGGAAATACATAGCCATCCAAGCCTCTCTCAAAAAAGTAGAAAAATCCGAAGAGCACAAGTTAACCTTACACCTAAAGGAGCTGGAGAAAGAACAGCAAATAAAGCCTCAACCAAGCAGGAGAAGAGAAATAATGAAGATTAGAGCAGAAATCAATGAAATAGAAACCAGAAAAATAGTAGAACAAATCACCAAAACTAGAAGCTGGTTCGTTGAAAGAATTAATAAGATTGATAAACCTCTGGCCAAACTTATCCAAAAGAAAAGGCAAAGGACCCAAATCAATAAAATCATGAATGAAAGGGCAGAGATCACAACTAACACCAAGGAAATAGAAACAATTATTAGAAATTATTACCGGAAACTATAAGCCAATAAGTTAAGCAACCTGGAAGAAATGGATGCATTCCTAGAAACTTATAAACTTCCAAGACTGAAACAAGAAGAAATTGACAATCTGAATAGACCAATAACCAGTAATTAAATTGAAGCAGTAATCAAAAACCTCCCAAAAAACTAGAGTCCAGGGCCAGATGGCTTCCCAGGAGAGTTCTACCAAACATTTGAAGAAGAAATAATACCTAGTCTACTGAAGTTGTTTCAAAAAATAGAAATAGAGTAAACTTCCAAATTCATTCTATGAGACCAGCCTTACCATGATCCCAAAGCCAGGCAAAGGCCCATCAAAATGGAGAATTAGAAACTGATATCCCTGATGAATATGGACGCCAAAATACTCAACAAGATCCTAGTCAACAGGATCCAACAGTACATTAAAAGGATTATCCATCACGACCAGATGGGATTTATTCCTGGGATGCAAGCTTCATTCAACATTGGCAAATCAATCAATGTGCTAGATCACATTAATAAAAGAAAAGACAAGAACCATATGATACTCTCAATTGATGCAGAAAAATCATGTGACAAAATACAGCATCTTTCCTGATTAAAACCCTTCAGAGTGTAGGGATAGAGGGAACATACCTCAATATCATAAAAGCCATCTATGAAAAGCCCACAACGAACATCATTCTCAATGGGGAAAAACTGAGAGTTTTTCCTTTAAGGTCAAGTCAATGGTTTTTAGTATATTCACAAGGTGGTATAATCATTGCCACAACCTAATTCCAGAACATTTTCATTATCCTAAAAAGAAATACCATACAGGTTAGCAGGCACTCCCTATTCCCCCCTCACCCCAGCCCTTGGCAACCACTAATCTACTTTTTGTCTCTATGGATTTGCCTATTCTGGATATTTCATGTGAACAGAATCATACAATATGTGCCAGCACCAATAGATGGAAAGACGATTTTTCCCCCTTGAATTTATTGGCACCTTTGTTGAAAATCAACTGACCACAGATTTATGGGTTTATTTCTGTACTCTCAATTCTATCCCATTCATCCATATCTATCTTTTTACCAGTGCCACACTGCCTTTTTTTTTTTTTCAGACGGTCTTTATTACTATCACTTAGAAGTAGGTTTTGAAAGACAGAAGTGTGAATCCTTTGTGTTTCTTTATCAAGACTGTTATTATGGGTTCCTTGCCTTTCCACATGAAGCTTTGGACAAGATTATATATTTCTACAAAGAAATCTACTGGGATTTTAATAAAGGTTACTTTGAATATCTCAATCAATTTGGGATATGTAATCTTTTTTTGCAACTTTATAATTTCTGCTTTAATGGCAATCAAGTCTAAAAAATGTACAGTTCAACTTTGTCAAAGACAGACTTCAGTAAGCTACTAAATGCATACATACTGGAGAGGCTAATATTTCCTGGCAGTTCCTGCTTCCTGAACGTTGAAACTCATCAGATGTGTTTTAGACTTTTCCCAAAATTGTCACTGAGGGATATGTTATTTTTGCATAATGAGGTAATATCTCAAGGGCATTCTGAGATTCAACCAAATCTTTGGCGAGTGCTTCTTTTAATAAACACTCCCTAAGCTATTCCAGCCTTTGTTTAGTTTCCAAAGTTCTAAGAAGTAGATTCTGGCAATTTTTCCAAGGTTTTTTATTGTTGCTGTTTTTATAGAGGACAAAATTTTAGGCAGTCCTTATTCCACCATTTTTGCTGATATAACCCTATTTGTATACATCTTTAGGAGAAATCCTCCAAGGATGATCCCAGGTGGAAAAACAGCTCAGATTTTGTAGACAGGAATTGTCTACAGCGCCATCTCCTACATACGCTTTTCATCTTAGTCTCACAACAATTCCAGATGGCAGATGGTGTAACTTCCATTTTACTGATGAGAAAACTGAGATCCAAAGAGCTTAGGGCATTTGTCCAAGGAACCATGCCTATCTGACTGCAATGCCACCTTCAGACTTTACTATATGCACTAATAGTATACTTTTACTGAATCTACTAATAGTATTATTTTCCTCATTGTTTTTCTTTACACAAGCTCTTCTTAAAATTAACATAAGTAAATTGCCTGGAGATAAAGTTTATAGTCTCCTACTATAAAATAAAAGGTTAGCATTTCTAACATAAAAAGTGAGTATAAAATAGAGAGAGAGACACAATGGACACCTAATGAAGAGAAAAAAAAAAGAAGGCAGTATATGCTCAGAGACACACAAAGAAATTAAGATAATCTTAATTCAATTTTTTTTAAAGATTTTATTTATTTAGTCAACAGAGACAGAGACAGCCAGCGAGAGAGGGAACACAAGCAGGGGGAGTGGGAGAGGAAGAAGCAGGCTCCCAGCGGAGGAGCCTGATGTGGGGCTCGATCCCATAACAATGGGATCACGCCCTGAGTCAAAGGCAGATTCTTAACCGCTGCGCCACCCAGGCACCCCGATAATCTTAATTCAATTTTACATATCTGCTGTGATCTGTGAAAAACTTTGAGCCTCAGCCACGCTCTCTCCTTATTTAAAAGGGAAGTACAGGATGCCTGGGTGGCTCAGTCGGTTAAGCGTCCAACTCTTAATTTTGGCTCAGGTCATGATCTCAGGGTCGCAAGGTCAAGCCCATGTGGGCTCTGCACTGGGTGTGGAGCCTACTTAAGATTCTCTCTCTCCCTCTCCCCCTGCCCCTCACCTCTGCACCATTCTCTCAGAAAAAAGGGAAGTACACAACAGTGAGAGAAATATTACCAACAGAATAGAATCAAAACAAAACTTTCTCTTTTGCTTGATCAGAATGATGGGAAGGGAATCAAAGGGGACGTAACTGTCTCAACTATGTGATCTGTGTTCAGGAGTATGAGACACATCGGGGATTGGGCTAAATGTCTAAAGCTCACGAAACTTGGTTATAATTCTTTTTTCTTCCTAAGGCTTAAATGCTAACAGTTTAAGTTTTAAGACTTGCAAAATTCCCTTGCAAAATTCCCAGGTGTTGTAGCCTTAAATCACACTGGGGTAACTGAGGGCAGCTCCTGAGGCCCAAAAGGGACACTAGGACATAGTGGGCTTCACCTTTTCCAGCTGACTCCACATGTCCAGCACATCATGGGCAAAGTTGAAGTACTCAGGCACTGGCTGCCTCCCTAGGGTGATGGCTTCCCAGGTGGCCACAATCTTCTGAGGGTCAGGTAGAGGTGGTTGCTGCCTGTGAGGCCCACAGAATCCTCGGGCATTTCTCAGCACCTGGAGGACCCATCCTCTTAGCCATGGCATCATGTTATTGCCTGCAGCCTGTTGCCAAAGAAAAGAGAGAGAACACAATCCTGAACTCTGGGCTCTGTCGAGAGATTGAGCTGGACTTGTAAACACAGTCTTGGACCTTAGTCTGAATTCCACTGTGTGATTTTGGTCATTTCTTCTCTCTGAGCCTGAGATCCATCCCTTCCACCTCTCACTGCCTATGGATCTCTGTGGGTCTGAGGTCAGTAACTCAGAGCCCACGTCTCAAGGCTTTCCAAGACCACTTTCCCAAGGTAAATCCTGAACTGGCCTGACCAAGCCAAAGAAAGCTCTAGGGCAACACTATCCAATCCAATGGAAATATAATGTGAGCCACACCTGTAATGTACAGTTTTCTAGTGGCTTCACTCAAAAAAAAAAAAAAAAGAAAGAAAGAAAAAGAAACAGGTGAAATGAATTAAAATAATATTTTATTTAGCCAGTATGAAAGACGAAATAAAATGGGGTCATATATGTTAAGGGGTTTTAAAATGAGTCTGGAGGCCATGAAGGACGTGGGCCTTATGCATGTCCTCACCGGTAGAACCATGAACTTTTGAACTGCGCCAAACCACAAATACTCCAAGGACTCAGCCTGAATACCTGCAACTCGCTACAGCAGAAGACTTTGTTAAGTGATAGCCTTAGCAATCAATTATATTCAGTCAAGATTAGTCTTCTGCCAGCAACAGCAATCAAAATTCTTTGTAAGCAACATACACAAACATTCCCTTTTGTCTTTAAAAACCCTTGCCTTTGGGGGCACCTGGGTGGCTCAATTGGTTAAGTGTCTGACTCTTGATTCCAGCTCAGGTCATGATCTCAGGGTCATAATCTCAGGGTCAGAAGATTAAGCCCTGCCTCAGCCCAGCAGGGGCTCTACGCTGTGTGTAAAGCCTCTTTAAGATTGTCTTAAAATCTCTTTCTCCTTCTCCTTCTGCCCACCTCCCCTCTCTCTTAAAAAACAAAACAAAACAAAAACACCTTGCCTTTTGTTCCCTGGAGTAGGGGGTGAGGGTGGGGGGTGGGGGGGTGGCACTATTTGGGCTGCTGACCAAATCTGTGTTCTCCGAATTGCAATTCTGAGACCCCAAATAAACGTTTTCTTTTTATTTTAGCTTTGCCTCTTTTCTTGGTCAGCATGTAATCAATGTAAAAAGAAATTACTAAAGAGGTATTTTATATTCTTTTTTTTTGTGCTAAATCCTCACAATCCAACATTTATTTTACACTTATGAGCACACCTCAGTTTGGACTAGCCACATTCCGAGGGCTCAACGGCCGCAGGTGGCTAGTGGCTGCCGTACTGGACAGGGCAATCTCAGTGTCCTGCTGTTCAAAGTCCGCTCTACAGAACAGCAGCATCGGCACCACCTGGGAGCCCGTGACAACTGCAGAACCGCAGACCCCACCCTAGACGTGTGGAATTAGACTCCGCACTTGAACATGAGCCCGAGAGAGTTGTGTGCACTTTGTTTAAAAAGCACTGAGAGGCAGAGGCAGGTTCTTTCCACCAAATTCCTCTTGGTCATGATAATAACAACAGAATATGGTACTGTAACTGCCAGAGATTAAGCTTCAGTTTCCCCCAGATTCTTTTATTAAATCCTAACCCTCAGTGTGATCGTAGCAGGAGGTGGGGGCCTTTGGGAGATGATAAGGTCCTGAGAAGACCTCAGAGAGCTCGCTTGCTCCTCTGCATGGGGAGGACAAAGCAAAAACCCGGGTGTCTATGAACCAGAACCGGGCTCTCAGCAGACACGAATCTGCCTGCTGCAATTTGATCTTGTACTTTCCGGTCCCTAGAACTGTGAGAAATAAATGTTGTTTAAACCACAGCGCCCAAACAGACTAAGACAGTAACCAATAATAATAATGTATCGCAATAACAAGAAAAACAATAATAATCACCATCTACAGAAGGCTTACTGTGTACCAAGCATTTGGAAGGTGCTTTTTAGGTGTTATTTCCTTAAATCCTTACAACAACTCTATGATATAAATGCTATTTTTCTCAGTTTTATAGACAAAGAAGGTCAGGTTTTAAGAGGACAATTGACTCACAGGTCTCACCTCCCAGAAAGGCCTAGGCCCCAGCCTCCACTGTGACTGTGAGCCCTGGGGCCTTAGATGTCCCTTCTCTGACTCTCCCCACTCCTCCTCTCCCCTCCACTCTCCCCCTAGCCTTTTCCTCTTCCTCTCTCCCCTGGATTCCTCCTCCCCTTCACAGCTGATAATTAGACTCTGCCCCCAGCTAACCCAATGCCATTTCCGGCATGCCCCTTCTTGGTTGCAACAGCAAAGGCCTCAGAGGCAGCTGACACCTGTCCTTGAAAAGACTTCTCTGTACATTACCTTGCTCTTGAATGCAAGAAATGCAAAAGTGCTTCGATGTTCTGTTTCAGCTGAATGCAGGCCTTAAACATTCAGTTTCCTCCAGGACACTGGAGAAGGCAATTTGCTGACTTGGCCTCCCAACGGGAACTTGGCCCCAAATGCAGCCAAGAGAGCAGAGCCTGAAGCCAGCACAGGACACAGCGGCTTCAACTGGCCAGCACGCTTGTAGCCAGTGAGAATGGCCCTGCCAAGCTATTCTCACAGCTCACAGTGGCTCTGGTCGATCTTCCCTGAAAATTCAGGTCACCACCTAGCAGAAAAAGAGAACAGGAACTTCCTTATGTTTTACCAGAAAGGATACAATAGTAACAATAATATAAGCTAACCATGTTCCTTTTCTCCTCCAAACCCTCCAATGCATAGAGACAGAAATTAGATTAGTAGTTGCCTGGGGCTGGGTATGTGAACAGGGAATGACTGCAAATGGACACAAGGGATCTCTTTGAGGTGATAGAAATGTTTTACATTTGGACTGTGGTCATGCCTGCACAAATCTGTAAATGGATTACTACTACTACTGATGATGATGATGATAATAATAATAATAATGGCATACTTGAATGAATTTATGATATGTAAAATTAAACCTAAATAAAGTGTTTTTTGTTTTTTGGATAAGCCTCCTATGGCTCCCTATCAGGCTCACAGTCTAAGCCAGTGTTCCAAGAGCAATCTGCAAGGCCCCACATGACTTCCTGGCTCTTCATTCCTACCCACTTGCTAGCTCTGCTCCATGCACACTGCACTGGTCTGCCTGCCCTTTGTGCTCCCTGTTGCTGGTAAACTGAATCTCTGAGAACAACAGCAAAAAAGATCCTATCTTGCAGTGTTTGCTGATATCTGCGGTTAAATTTTCCCATGGTGGCACGGCCAACTTCAAGCAAACAAAGTTTTAACAACTGGCTTGCAAAGTTCCTGATTATTAATGGTCCCTGGTACGCCCCTGCGAGCTGGCTCCAGCCAGTGCTGCTTCAAGCCTTTGTGCTCCTTGCCTTCTCTACATTCCACACAGTTCACTGCCTCACCACTCACACACAGGCCCTGCTCAGCGTGCCCTTGGCCACTGCCCCAATCCTGTCTGACACTTCCCACCCTCCCTTCTCTCCTTGATTCTCCTCCTTAGCATTTACCACTTTCTAACATTCAATGTATTTTATAAAAAATATTTTTTCAGTTTTATTGTGGTATGGTTGACAGACAAAATTTCATACATTTAAGGTACACGACATGCACATTACACAGTTAAGCTAATTAATACAATCATCACCTCTCATACTTGCTGTTCAATATTTTCTATTTATTCCCTGTGTCATCTGTCCCCTGCCACACACGTACACTAGAAATATGAACTCCACAAGACAGAGATTTTAGATTTTTGGTACAGCCGTATCGTCAGGACAGTGCCCCGCCACACAGTGAGAGTTTAGTAAATATTTTTGAGCCAGTGAAGAGTAAATGAGAACTAACAGTTAGTGAACATTTTTTATTTGCCAAACAGTTGCTATGTGTAGGGGGTAAAAACTGACCTCTGGCATTCTAGGTACAAAGTTTGTTTTTTTGTTTTTTCTCCAGAATCACATTGAAGCTGGTGTCAGCTCTCAGTCTCCAGGATCTGTGGGAACTCTAGGCTCTCCAGAGCACCTTCCTTACCTATCCCTATAAGTGGCTCAGAGTCCTTCCAATGGAAGAGAGGCTATGGGTGCCTCGCAGAGAGGATGCTTACGCATCAGCTCCCTTACTTTGCAGTAATTAGTGTCACACTGGGTGTTGGTCCTTCACTGTGTTTTGTTTCCCTGTCAGGGTGGCCCATTTCCATGGAGGCAGCTCTTCTCTCTCCCTACCAAGCGTGGCCACAGAGAATCATCTCTTCGGCCTTCAAATTCCATTTCCCCTCAGTGCCCAGACCCCTACTGGGTCCCAGGCAACCATTCTTATCTGCATATCTGCAGTCAGATCTAAAGATACAATCTCTGCCCTCAGGGAGACAGATGGACAGATGACCTGCTCTTCAGGCAGCCTGATCTCAACATCACTGCTCTCTATCAGTATTTAATAAGAATCAGGAAGCACAGAACTGGGGGGCTGCAAACTGACCAAAAATGATGATGATGCTAATAATAACAATAACTGCCTTTTGTTTAGTCATTCAACAAAGATGTTGGAGCACCTGTTAACCTGCTAGGCAAAGTAAATTATAAGGAATTTAGAAGGTGATTAGTCCTGTGAAGAAAAATAAAGCCTAGAGAGATAGAAAGTACCGGAGAGTGGGTTGGGGAAGTTACTGGTTTTAAACAAAGTGATCGGAAAAACCCTGGCTGAGAAAGTGATATTTGAGCAAAGACTTGCAGGAGATAAGAGAGCGAAGCTGAATGCACCCGAGGAAGAGATGTCAGCAGAGGAAACCACAAATGCCCCTGAGGTGGGAGTGTGACTGTCATACTGGAGGAACGACAAGAAGGCCAGTGTGTCTGAAGCAGGGAGTGGGACGGAGGCTAGGAGGTGGGACGAGAGCCAGCTTTCTGCGCCGCCCCCCCCCCCGCCCCCGGGTGCCCTGCGGCCCACTTGGCCCATGTCAGCTCAGCTAACTGTTCCAACAGCCCTGCGAGTTCTAACACTTAACACGTGAGAAAATGACTCAGAAAGGGTGAGTGACATGCCCAGGGCCACACAGCTGATTAGGAACAGAGCTGGGATTCAAATTCTAATATTCAGGCACTGAGTTCAGAGCTACCCTCTTGTACCACTCCCGGGACCCCAGGGTGTGTTTTGTTTCTGGCCTCCCTGTGACTTCCAGCCCCACCCCTGTCCTTGGGCTCCTCTAGGCAAAGGCAGGGCAGGGCCTTCTTACCCAACAATGGTCATTCTTCTCCAGGGCCACCCTGGTCCTCCAGAACCCCAGAACTTGGAACACTGCTACTCAGGCTGTTGCAGCCCCAGTGTGTCTAGGAAGGAGGGACTTCATTTCTGCCTCTGGATTTCTTTAGAAGACCCAGTGGCCTGCAAGTCCTTCTCTGTTGTAAGGGGAAGTCTGGAACCTGCTCTTCAGGCCACGACCTGACTTCCCTCCTCAAGCGCCCCGGAGTTTGCTGCCCAGCTGGGCCCCAGCAGGCCTGAGTGTAACCAGGCTTCCTACAGGTATGGGCTTGACTGAAAATGGCAGTTCTGACCGCCGGGCCCTGCCCTGGCCGCCTTCCTTCTGCCAAGGTGGTTACAAATTTAAGTGTGGTTTACTGCGTAGATGGCTACACATTAGTTTTACCTAAGGGGCTTTAAAAAAGAAAGATGCCCAGACTCACTCCATACACACCAATGAAATTAGAACCTAGTATGTTTGGGTTTGAGCAACAGTATTTTTTTAAGGTTCCCCAAGAGATCCTAATGTGCAGTCATGGTTGAGAATCACTGAAATGGACCATAGGGTTTGTGTGAGAATTAAATTAGGTCATTTTGTTCATTCGTTAATTCAAAAACATTCACTCAGCTCCAGATCCGGACCAGAGGTGCGGAAATAGCTGTGAACAAAAGCATTTACAGGAAGAAGTTTAAAAACATAAACAATGGCTACTCAGAAAGAATAATACAGGATTCGAAGCAAACAGAGGCAGAAAGCCCTGGAGGCAGAGGTGTTGGTGGGGAGACAGAGCGGCCTTGGAGACCCATCCTCGGGGGAGCTGGTGTGTGTGCTGGGATCTGAATGACCAAAAAAGCCTGCAGATCAGGGTCAGGGTGTTCCAGGCAGAAGCAAAGGTCCCAGGAAGGGTGTGCCTGAGGAAAGGGAAGGAACCACAGTGGCTGACACGCTGTGAATGGGAGGGAAAGCAGAGTGCTGAGGTCAGAGGGTGAGGATGATGGGGTGCAGAGCCGCCAGTGGACTGTATGTGATGGCAGACCCCTCGACTCTTCCATAAGAGAGTGATGTGATCTAAGCTATGCTTTAGAATGAAATCTCTAAATTCTGTGTGAGGAATGGACTGGGGGAAGGCAGAAAGAATAAGCAGAAAGGAGGCCACTGCTCTGACCAGACCGGCGACAATGGTGGCTGGGACAGGGGGCTCTCAGGGTGGAGACCAGGGACATTTAGTGCTCAGAGCAGTGGCGGCTGGTAGCAAATCCTTCTGCGTTAGCTACTCCTATTATTATTATTTATTCTTACTCATAAAAGTTTCCTATCATGGCACTCCTCCCTTTGTGGGGGTGGGGGGTAGAGATGCCAGAACTAGGCTTGGAATTTGTGTGGCTGGGGCTGAGGGTTCCTCAGAGGGACACAGTGGAGCCACAGGGTTGTCAGGCCAGAGGGGTGGATGCAGGGAGTGGCTGGGTTCCTGGGCAGGGGCAGGGGTCTGGGTAGGGCTGAGGGCACAGGGACAGGGTCTGGAATCAGAATGGGGTCCAGAGTTTGAAAGGGAACCCTGTGATGAGCTGAGCTGTTGCCAGAGAGGGTCTCAGGAGAGAGAGCAAAGGGTTATGTGTGGAAAGGGGGTGAGGGGAGAGAGACAACCTGCCCCCTCCTGCTCTTTTCCCAGAAATGCATATAGTTCACTTCTTTGCACCCTTCAGTCTGTTGAACAAAATAAATTTTAAAGATCTTATTGGCTTTGTTCAATGATTCATGAATCAGGCAGCATCCCATCTAGCAGACGGAAAGGAGCTCTGAGGAGCTGTACGAAACAAAAGACTTTTATAGGCTGAAGGGAGCAGGAACAAGGAAGTTACATTAGACAAAAAGTCTGGTTGGTAATTACAAGGTTGCTTTCCTTTAGGGGGTGGCAGATGATCTCACTAGTGCTGATCAGGTGATTCCTGACTGAGTGGTTTAATATTCCATCTCTGGGAGAGCCGAAGACTGTAATTAAGTTAAGTCTCAGTTTGGTGACATGGGACCCACCATACGCAATTCCATTTGGGGCCTGTCATCTTGCTTTTAACGAGTCAAACAGCAACTTCTGAGTGAAGTTCTCATGGTCACCCTATTTAAAGTGTCAGCGTGCTCCCTTTCACCTTCTCACTTTCAAATCTTCCCTGATGGGCTTTTTCTCCTTAGCACTCATCAGCATCTGCCAGATAGTAATATATTCTGTTCCTTTATCTCATTCTCTATGTTCCCCCTCTTGTAGAGTGTAAGCGCTGCGAACACAAGGGGTGTTGTCTATTTTATTCATTTCTCTATCCCCAGTACCTAGAATGGTACTTAGCATGTATTTATCAGACCGCAAGATATATTTGACTTGTTATATATATAAATGAATGAATTAGGAAATGAACAAGTGAATGAATAGGAGTTTTGTCACCAGGGTCCACAGAAGGCTTACCACGGAGGGATTTCCCCGCCAGTAGGGGGGCTTGGTCTCCATCCTGTGAGGCCTGAAGCACTGGAAGCCTTCTAGGCTTGTACTCAAACCTGCCCAGGTAAGCAGGAAACCTGTATTAGTTTCATACATTTCATACAGTATTAGTTTCATTAGTGTACAATATGATTCAACATTTCTATACATTACTCAGTGCCCATCATGATAAAGGTACTCTTAATCCCCGTCACCTGTTTCACCCATTCCCCAACCTCCCCTCTGGGAACCGTCTGTTTGTTCTCTGCATTTAAGAGTCTGGTTTTTTGTTTATCTTTTCTTTTTCTTTGTTTGTTTGTTTTGTCTCTTAATTGCACATATGAGTGAAATCCTATGGTATTTGTCTTTGTCTGACTTATTTCACTTGGCACGATACACTCTAGCTCCATCCATTTTGCCTCAAATGGCAGGATCTCATTCTTTTTAGTGGTTAATATTCCATTGTGTATATATACCACATCTTCTTTATCCATTCATCTATGGATGGACACTTGGGCTGCTTCCAGATCTTGGCTATTGTAAGTAATGCTGCAGTAAACATAGGGGTGCATTATCTTTTCAAACTAGTGTTTTCGTTTTCTTTGGGTAAACTGGATCATATGGTGATTCCAGTTTTAACTTCTCGAGGAAACTCCATACTGTTTTCCGCAGTGGCTGCACCACCAGTGCACATTCCCACCAACAGTGCACGAGGGTTCCTTTTGCTCCACATCCTCGCCAACACCTGTTGTTTCTTGTCTTTTTGATTCTAGCCATTCTGACAAGGGAGAGATGATAGCTCACTGTGGTTTTTATTTGTGTTTCCCTGATGATGAGTGATGTTGAGTATCTTTTCATGTGTCTGTTGGCCATTTGTATGTGGGAATATTCTTTTTTTTTTAATGATTTTTTAAATTATATTATGTTAATCACCACACAGTACATCCCTGGATTCCGATGTAAAGTTCGATGCTTCATTAGTTGTGTATAACACCCAGTGCACATGCAATACGTGCCCTCCTTACTACCCATCACCAGTCTATCCCATTCCCCCACCCCCTCCCCTCTGAAGTCTTCTTTGTTTCTCATAGTCCATAGTCTCTCATGTTTCATTCCCCCTTCTGATTACCCCCCTTTTCTTTATCCCTTTCTTCCCCTACCGATCATCCTAGTTCTTATGTTCCATAGATGAGAGAAATCATATGATAATTGTCTTTCTCTGCTTGACTTATTTCACTTAGCATTATCTCCTCCAGTGCCGTCCATGTTGCAGCAAATGTTGAGAATTCGTTCTTTCTGATAGCTGAGTAATATTCCATTGTATATATGGACCACAGCTTCTTAATCCAGTCATCTGTTGAAGGGCATCTCGGCTCCTTCCATGATTTGGCTATTGTGGACAATGCAGCTATGAACATTGGGGTGCATATGGCCCTTCTCTTTACTACGTCTGTATCTTTGGGGTAAACACCCAGTAGTGCAATGGCTGGGTCATAGGGTAGTTCAATTTTTAACTTTTTAAGGGACCTCCACACTGTTTTCCAGAGTGGCTGTACCAACTTGCATTCCCACCAACAATGTAGGAGGGATCCCCTTTCTCCACATCCTCTCCAACAATTGTTGTTTCTTGCCTTGTCTATCTTTGCCATTCTAACTGGCGTAAGGTGGTATCTCAGTGTGGTTTTGATTTGAATTTCCCTGATGGCTAATGATTTTGAACATTTTTTCATGTGTCTGTTAGCCATTTGTATGTCTTCATTGGAAAAGTGTCTGTTCATATCTTCTGCCCATTTTATGATTTGTTTATTTGTTTCTCGTGTATTGAGTTTGAGAAGTTCTT
>NC_048227.1:23606490-23618990 GCF_002007445.2 Ailuropoda melanoleuca
TGTGGCAGAGGCCACAGACTCATTGTCTTTTCTTTGCTGGGGGGGATTTCTCCTTCTCGTCATTCTGATGAGGAGAGGCTGCAGGGTTGTCCAGAGCCCAAATTATTGACTGGGACCCAGGCCGTGCGCACTTGTTTTATAGGGATCTTAGGGATGTGGGCTTCTTGATTTTTCAGGCTGCCTTCTGGTGGAGGGGCCTGCCATGCCGATACTCAGGCAACCCTGTTTGGGTAGAGTCTCTGTGTCCCCTGCGAGGGGGGATGGGGATGGGCACACTGTGAGCTGGTATTTCCAGGCTTTTGCTCCCTGGCGGCTTTCCCTGGCAGTTTGCTGTGCCTCTTCTTTTTTTTTTTTTTTTTAAAGATTATTTATTTATTTATTAGACAGAGATAGAGACAGCCAGCGAGAGAGGGAACACAAGCAGGGGGAGTGGGAGAGGAAGAAGCAGGCTCATAGCAGAGGAGCCTGACGTGGGGCTCGATCCCACAACGCCGGGATCACGCCCTGAACTGAAGGCAGATGCTTAACCGCTGTGCCACCCAGGCGCCCCTGTGCCTCTTCTGAGAGTCAGAGCAGCAGCGGCCGAATCTCAGCCTCTGTCTCAGAACAGAGGGATCGCGGACCGTTCTCCACTGATGTTCTGGCCACTTTAACTCTATTTCTGTTGGTGCTGCTCAACACCCAGTGTCCCAGCCCTCACTTCTAGGGCCGGCACGTGTCTGTCCTTTGTGCTTCTAACACCACCAGCCGCCAGCCGCGTGCTCCCGGAGCTCCCGGTCTCAATCTGGTTCCAGTGAGCGCACCGGAGCTCTGTTTCAGTCTGGTCGCGCGCGTTCCCCAGCTCACAGTCTCAGTCTGCTCTCTCGTGGGTGCTGGTCCGTGAGTCTGCCCGCTCCCCCGTGCAGGTGGCTACCGCTTTCCGGCGCCCTGACACGGCGGCTCCCTCCCTGTTCTGTTTATCTTCCGATATCTGTGCGCGGTTTCACGGCTCCCTGCTTCATACCTCAATACTCAGCGCTGGAGATGTTCATTTGTAGAGATCCAGATGTATCTTCCTGCGTCTCATTGCTGATTCCGTGGATGTTCAGGATGGTCTGGTACCTATCCAACTCAACTCAGGGGACTGGCTGAAAAAGGGGTCCCCTACTCCTCCACCATCTCAACTCCTCTTCGAGGTCATCATTCTTGTCATCTGGGTAGGCCACTGGACAGAGCAAAAGGAAATGGGCCTGGAAAAGGAGAAAGAGAGCAGCTTCTTTGTCTTGATTTGTACAGTCTAGACATCTACAATAGGTTTCTTGGGAAGGAGGTGTCAAAGGTGGGGCCTGAAGCTAGAAGAGGAATGGGATGGTTCATCTTTCTTGAGATTTCTATTAATGAGATAAGTCTACCTACAGTCAGTTCTACTTCAAGTTTTACTATTTCTGTAGGGTTATCTTTGCTGGTTTTCTGCCATAGTTCCAGACCTTTAACAAAGTCCTATTTAAATATCCCATCTTGTCTTGGTGTCCTATGGACATAGAAAAAGCTACATTAAAAATGTTCTGTTAATCATAATGTCCCTAAATTTTTCTGTCTTGCCCTATGTGTTCCTTCAAGTCCCCCTTCAATATTTCTGGGTGTCTCTGTGATTATTTCACATGTTCTCAATCTGTTAACTATTGCGTCTACATGGAGTCCTCCTTCTTCTTCTTCTATAGTACCAGGTCCTCCTTGTTGATGTCACCCAAACACAAAGAACTTCAGAGGACCTCACTGTTGCCATTACTGCCACAGACCACCATGGAAAGGCCAACAAAAGCTAGAATAGAGCCACATTCCAAGCATAAGTAAGAAATGGTCTCTCTTCCAGGTCAAGTCACCTTGGCATCCATTTGGAAAAAAAACATGAAAGCTCTAACTATGAATAGACAGTTCACAGAAGAGGAAATCTAGAGGTGAATGAATAAATGGATGAATGAATGAACAAATGGATGAATACATGCACACATACCATGTCCCCTAGTTCACTAAAAATCAGGAATGTGAACATTAAAACCTCAACAATTTTCACACCTCATGGATTGACAATCATTAAAAGAAACACACAATCTCAAGTGTTGGGTGGATATGGAAAAGACAAATACCTATGATGAGAGCAAAAATAGTTATAAGCACTTTGAAGAGAAACTAGGCAACACAAACAACAACCTCACTATCAAATGATTCTATTTCCAGCTATATACTTCGGGGCGGGGGGAATCTCATGCACGTGCTCAAAGATATGGGTACCAGAATGTTTATGGCAGCATCATGGCATTAGCAACAACTTGGTTGTCCATCAAAAGACGACATACTGTGTGATTTCATTTATATAAAATGTTTTTTAAAAAGAAAGTCTATAGAGACAGAAAGTAAATTAACGGCTACCTGAAATTGAAGGTGGGAATGGAGACAACTGTAAACTTTTATTCTTACCACTGTTCCATTAAACAAACTTTCTCATCTCATACATCCCCAGGTGTTGGCTTCTGGCAGTCCACCCTTCTGCTGGGGTAACCTTCTCTCTCCAGATGATCCTCATGTGTGCATACCCCTGAAGGATGACCCCTAGCCAGCTCCCCTCCAGTAAGGTGGAACTCAAGGTGCCTGTGTGACTCAGGGACTGCAAAGGCAACCTTATCTCCTGCTCGGCTTCCAGCCAGGAGCCTGGCTTGGATTTTTAGACAAGCAACAGGTAATAGTTACTTTATTCCTCAAGTTTCAGGGGATATAATTCAACCTTTCCAAGCACCTATATTTAAGTCCACTACCATTCCCTTTCTGCCTCATGATGGGAAGAGGAGGGAGAAACTCATCAACAGTCTAAAAACTCTGTCTCTAAAGACATTTCTGCTCTTTGGTTTATTCACTCTCTACTCTCTTCAACTCCTGAACGAATCTTTAGCCTCCTCACCAGTCTTTAGTCTGAGGATGGGCTAATGCTAGAAGATCCGATCTGGGAGCCTGCCAAAGTCCTCTCAAAATAATCTAACACCTCACTTTAGAATATAGGAATACCTTGACCCTACTCCTATCAGCTTTGAGAGTTCACCCAAAACTCTGAGACGTTAAGACTGTAGCCATCCATTAACCATCCATTTCATCTCCCATTGGCTAACCACAGGATCCAGAATCTGTGATGACCAAATTGTGATTTAAGTGCATGTGTTTCTTCCAGGTAAAAATTATGAGTGAATCAATGCGTTACATTGAAGGGAAAGGTCTGCATAAGATGCAGAGAGACAGCATTAAGGCACTGGGTTTTCACTTGGACATCATTCCACATGGCTATGCTGTGCTTATCATGCTGAATGAAATGCTGCTATGAAATATCGTCATCATCACCCAGCTTTGCTCATCTAAACACACACTGCTCCAGAGAGACAATGCCCCAGTTCACCAAGATCATTTAGTGCAAACGAAAATCCAAGAGTTGGATGGGTCAAAACATGCCACATCCAGTGTATAATCCAGACCTTGAACCATCATTCTATGGTTGTTCTGGCCTGTGGCCACATTTTCATTCAGGCAATGTTTTAAACATATGTCAAAGTGTAAGCAGCCCATCATCAACTCTTCATCTTAAATACCAGCCAGTTCTTCCCTTACATAGGGTCAGCAAACTTTTCCTGCAAATGGCCTGATGATAAATAATTTTTTTAAGTAATCTCTAACCCCAACATGGGGCTCAAACTCACAACCCCGAGATCAAGAGTCACATGGTCTACCAAGTGAGATAGCCAGGCACCCACCTTTTATTTAAGTAAAAGATGATAAATAAAATTGACTTAAGGACCATACGATCTCTGTCACAATTACTCAACTCTTCCATTATAGTGTGAAAGTAGGCACAGACAATGCATAAATATATGAACATGCCTATGTTCCAATAAAACTGTATTTGCAGGACGCCTGGGTGGCTCATTTGGTTGAGCGTCTGACTCCTGGTTTTGGCTCAGGTCATGATCCCAGGGTCGTGGGATTGAGCCCCATGTCAGGCTCCGTACTCAGCAGGGGAGTCTGCTGGAGATTCTCTCCTTTCCCCTCTGCCTTCACCCCTCCCCCAGCTCACACTCTCTAAATAAATAAATAAATAGATAGATAGATAAATAAATAAATAAATAAATAAAATCTTTAAAAAATAAAATGAAACATTCCCTTTTCCAACTTAACAAATCATGGTAGGGCCCAGACTCAGAGTTTCCGAAGGGCAACAGTATCAGTAGAACTTAATATTGTGGGTTTGTTTTCCCCCCTGTTATTTTCATGGTTGTCTCTTATTTATGGCAATTGATAATTGGCTTTTCATTCATGATATAAATACATGACATAAATATTGTATACATTTTCCTTTTAAAATAAGTTTAAGGGGGCGCCTAGGTGGCTCAGTCAGCTGAGCATCCAACTCTTGTTTTTGGCTCAGGGTATGATCTCATGGGTCATGGGATCAAGCCCTGCAATGGGCTACATGCTCAGTGGGGAGTCTGCTTGAAGATTCTCTCCCTCTGCCGCCCCACACTCACTTTCTCTCCCCCCACCGAAATAAAGCAAATCTTTAAAAAAATAAATTTAAGGTTAGTCATTTTAAAAAGAAAAAATTAAGTAAGTCTAGAGGTAATACACAGACATGGCGAAACAGTGAAGGTGCTATAAGAATCAGATACCAAAGATCACGAGTGTGATGGCAGAGAAGGAAAGGAATTTCTCCTAGATCACACAGCATGCAAGAGGCTGAGCTGGAATCAAAAACCAGGTCTCTCTGTCCCCAGTTTTTTAGTCTTTCTGGTAAACCAGGCATCATGCTCACTAAACAAGCCCCCTTATTTTTACTGGATAGCCCAAACTGAAACCCATCAGTGACCCTTTTTCCCCCTCCTCACAGAGGGGCACCTTGTTGACAGTCACCAGTCACCATGGTGGAAGATAGAAGCCTTGTCCATCAGCTCTGGCCTCTCATGCAGGAAAGTGGAGCAGAGCCCTGACTTGCCTGAGGAAGCATCCAGTCAGGGTCCTGGGCTCAGGGAGCTGTGTGCTGCTCTATCCCAAAACCTTGTGAAGAATCATGAAGCTCCAGCAGCCACTGGTGCTGATGAGAATACATACGGAGTCTGGGGAGGATGCTGAGGTTGAGAAGAGGGCAGTGGAACTTGATCCCGACAGCAGGGGTTTCTGGAGGCCAAGGGGCCAGGTCTGCTCAGAACCAAGGGCAGAGCCTGCACTGCCCATGTCCTAAATGAAAACTGCTGCTGTGCCATTGGTTATGAGCGGTACTTGTGCTGTTCACTACTATATCCCTGTGTCCTGACACATAGCAGGCACTCAATGAAAACCTGTCAAATGGCTAAATGAAGGTGGACCTTGAGTAAGAAAGAAAGGAAAAGGGGGAGAGTAGAGGAGAGGAGAGAGAGAAAGAAACCCAAACGGGAGAGAAGGGAGAAGGAAGAGAAAGATTAATCTCTGTGTGGGCAGAAACTGTCTAATGCCTTCCCCAATATTTCTCCAACTGGTAAAACAGTACATGGCACATCACGAGACTCACATGAATACCTTTTGAATAAATGAAAGACTGAATAGAAGGGAAATATGAAACATCCATAAATAACCATAATAAAACTAAAAAGTGGGAACAGTCAAAACCATTCTAATAGATAGCATTTATTGAGCACCTAGTCTAAGCACTCAATGGACGTTAATGATGTTAACTGTTGCTACTATCACTGATCTTGCTGAACACCAGGCACAGTGCTAGGAGTTTTACATGGATTATCTCATGTAATCCTCATTACCCTCAAGGCAAGACGTTTTACCAATCTCATTTTACAGGTGAGATAACTAAAACTCTGAGAGACCAAGTATCTTGCTCAGAATCACTCAGCTAATAAAGAGAATGGTGGAACTAAGACCCTCACTCAGGTCTATGTGTCTCCAAAGTCTGGAATTTGTTGTCCCTCATATGACTATAATTAATAATATGACCCCCCCCAAGATTAAGAGTACACTTATCATGATGCATACTGAGTAATGTATAGAATTGTTGAATCAGTATATTGTATTACCTGAAACTAATATAGCACTGTATGTTAACTATACTGGAATTAAAATTAATAATAATATAATAATAATACCCCCAAAAGGCTGGATAGACTTGACAGGTGTTTGAGAAGGGTCAATCAGACACAGAAGGTGGAAGGGGGAGAGAGAGGGAAGAAGATAATCATGGAGATATTACTGGGATTAACCAAGACATGGGATTCTCCCACCTTTCCAAGTACACACAGTCTTAAGGCAAGGCACACATATATGACTTCTTTGACCAGTGGTATATGAAAAAAAAGTGATCTAAGTGTTTGTGCTTTCTTTCCCTGACAAGAAATTGATGAAAGTATCTGGGCTAAGCCAATACACAAAGGTCAGCCACCCAAGCCCACAGTGAATTTTAAATGAATGTGTGTTAAGTAACTGTATTTAGGTGATGTTTGTTATGGCAGCATCACTTAGCCACGCTCAGTAATACAATGATAACTATGAAAGAGTAACAAAGCAGTGGCACCTATGAATATGAAATGAAGGAAACAATGTTTGCATAAAAGAATCTGTTAATGGATATCAGATGAAAGACAGAGGTCTTCAGGCTGCTTAAAAATAGAGGAGCAAGGGCACCTGGGTGGCTCAGTCGTTAGGCATCTGCCTTCGGCTCAGGTCACGATCCCAGCATCCTGGGATCGAGCCCCACATCAGGCTCCCTGCTCAGCTAGGAGCCTGCTTCTCCCTCTCCAACTTCCCCCTGCTTGTGTTCCCTCTCTCACTGTCTCTCACTGTCAAATAAATAAAATCTTAAAAAAAAATAAAGGAGCAGTATCAACACTATTGAAAAGGTGATGCAATGTGGTAGATAAATGAAGTCTGACTGACCTGGATTTAAATCCTGTCTCAGTCACTCACCACCTGGGTGGACTCAGCCTGAGTCTGTTTTCTCACTGGTAACATGGGACTCATAATAACACTAACCTCACAGAGTGGTTAGGAGTTTTAAATGACACGATGCACATAAAGTGCTCAACACAGTAGCTAGTACAGGGTAAGTCCTCAAGAAATGTAACTATTATTACTGAAGAAGGAAGTGAGGGTTGCTGACAGAAATGAAAAGCTTGAGATTCCCCCTTCCCAACAATGCCCTCTGAATCTGAAGGGGTTAAACCAAGACACACGTGCATACGCGCACACTCATACACAGTCACACGCACAGGCACACGCAGCCCACGCACTGCCCTTTGATTCCTCTCCCAAGGCAGGAATGGAGATGAAGTCTGCCAACTGTGCAGCCTTAATTGCATTTTCTTCCTGAAAGAGGGTCTGGTGCAGAACACCTGCGGTCCAGCGCTACGTGACAGCAAGGCTGTCGTGCAGGCAGTGGTGGCACAGGCAGCATGCAAATTCGGGGGCTCTGGGACCTGAGACACAACCAGACATGGCAGATCCCTGGGTGCCCCTCCCAAGTGGTGTCCCCATTCCAGAAATGTTGCTTCCTGTGCAAGACTAGGGGCAGTCTGGAATTTGCAATTAATCCCCTTCTCAAAGGCCCCCAGGGACTGGGAGCAGAGAAAGAGGGGTCCAGACATTTTCCTGATGCCCTGGGAGGCAGAATACATAGCATGGTGTTGAGAGCAGAAGGTTTTGAAAAGCAGGCACAAAATCAAGCTCTGACATCACTGGCTGTGTAACTTAAGCAGGTGCCACATGCTCCATGAGAACCAGTTTCCTCAACTTCCTAACAGGGTACATTGTCGTGAAATAAAATAAAGTTCAATATGGAGAGGTCAATACAACAATAAGCACATGTACCGCTAGACACGAGCAAAGAGAAAGGAGCATGAAACTCTATCTGGACGGAAAGGAACCCTCCTATAAGACTCTTAGAAGAGAGGACATCCAAGGTGGGGTTTGAAGGATGAAGAAGTTCTTCCTGTTGGATAAGATATGGGATGGCTTTACGGGTAGAGGAGGAAAGTCGGTGAAATGGTGTGGTGGAAATCCTAAACTAGCAGAGATTACTGAACCAAAACATTTAAGGAAGGAGAAAGCAAGAGCAAAGAGTAGCAAAATAACCATCAAGGCAGACCTTGGAGATCTGAAGCTTAGACTTGTCCTACAGGCTATGAGCGTTCATAAAGGATTTGGAGTGGGAGTGAGACACAGTGAGATATGCATTTTAGAAGGACCACTCATGGCAGCTTTGTCCAGGAGAGTCTGGAGGACTATGAGGCTACTTCTCATATAGGCAAATGCTGATGGGGGCCTGGACTTGAGCTCCGAGTTAGAGCAGATTTAAGTAATATTTTTATCACTCTGAACAGGAATCAAAACCTACAGCAGTGGCCCAAAGGTAAAGAAAACATTTGGAAACAAAGACCCTGGAATTGTGGGGAGTGGCTCCTCCACCCACCGCCCTGGCTTGCTCCAGTCTACTGTACCTTCTCTATTTGAAGAAGAGCATCATTTGCGAAAACTAGCTATCCCCGGTTTCTTTTATTCACTCAGTCACTCATTCATTCATTGCATGAACAGCATCTACTCCTTGTGAGGCACCATACTAGGCATGGACACTGAGGGTCCACAGCAAACCAGACAGACGTGGTTCCTGACCTCCCATCACTCTCAGTCTGGTGGGGACATAGGTACAAAACTATCAAACATAATTAACTAAAGAATTCTGAATTGTCAGAAACTATGAAGGAAATCAATAAGGCACTAAGGGAGAAAACAGTACCAGTTCAAACTAAGAATCAGGAAAATCCTCCCTGATCTGAACAATGATCAGCAGTTAGCCAGCTATCAGTTAAGGCAGGTGAGCATTCTAAGCAGAGGAAGCTATGTGTGCAAAGGGCCTCAGGTGGGAAAATGTTTGGCATGTACCAGGAACGCCAAGAAGATATGTGTTGCTGGAGCAAGTGATCAAGCTGGGAGACGCACAGAATGTCCTAGAGAGGGGGCCATGTAGGCCTTGGTGAAGAGCTTGGATTTCATACTAAGTGCAAAGGGAAAAGCCATTAAAATGTCTGGTTAGGGGAATAAATGGTCAAGTTCACATTTTGTAAAGATCTCTCTGACTGCTGGATGCAAAATGGCTTACAGATGAGCAAAGTGGCCACAAGCATGCAGTGAGGGGAGGATTACAGTGGTCCAGGCAAGAGACGATGTGGGCTGGGGCCAGACTGGTGAGCATGGACACAGACAAGTGGATGCAAGGGAAAATTATTTGGGGGAAGGTAGAATCTACCTATTTTTAATTTTTTAATGTATTTATTTATTTTAGAGAGAGAAAGAGAGAGAGAGTACACAAGTGGGGGGGAGGAGCAGAGGGAGAGACTCTTCAAGCAGACTCCATGCTGAGCACAAAGCCTAATGTAGGGTCTGATCCCACGACCCATGAGATCATGACCTGAGACAAAACCAAGAGTTGGACATTCATCCGACTGAGCCACCCAAGCACCCCAAATTTACCTATTTTTTTTTCCAAATCTACTTACTTTTAAAGCTCACTTTGAAAGGAAGACGTTTATAAATGTCACCATCTACCCAGTTTGTTAAGCAGGAACCTAAGAGCTATCTTCTTGAGAGATGCCTCTCACTCATCAGGAATTAATCACTGCTCATGGTCCCCTGTGGCCCTAATTTCTGATGGAAAATCAAACAACAGGGATCTTCCTTTCCTCCTGTAATGGGTTTAATTGTGTCTTACAAAAAGATATGTTCAAGTCCTAAACCTCAGTACCTATGAATATGACCTTGTTTGGGATCTTTGCAGATATAAGCAGGATTTAAGTTAAAATGAAGTTATACTGGATTAGAGTGGACCCTAAATCCAATCACTGGTATCCTTCTAAGAGGCCTAGACACAGGGAGAATGTCATGTGACTACAGGGACAGAGATGTATGTACTTATAAGCCAAGGAACACCAAGGAATGTCTGTGACCACTAGAGGCCCAGAAGGGATTTCTTCTTCACCCTCTGTTAGTTTGCAAACTGGTTCCCATATGGGGGTGGGCCAGGAAAGACGAAAGAAAGAGGCAGGCCACTCCAGATGGGTAGCTGGCAGGGTTAATAAGCACGGGAATTTACGAGGCTCATCTTTGGCACCGCAAGGTGAGTAGATCTCTGCACACACCTGTCAGAATCGTAAAAGTTTATACAGGCCTTAACAGGGTTCAATCACATCTACCGTCCAGATGGTCTCAACAACACCTTATTCTCTGAAGCCTGCATCCTTGGAACAGCTCCTAGTGGGCAGAACATATATTCCAAGGACAGGGAAGGAAGTGAAGAGCCTCCAATTGCCCAGTGCCAGCTCTCGGGTCAATCTGCAGTCACATCCACTTGATGACTTCCTCTAACACTTTCCCAGGGACTCTCCATCTTAGCATCCCAATCAGGCTTTGTCACAGCACTCAGACCTTAATCCGTGGCAGCCTGCACCCTCCCAGCTTTGCAAAATGCTAAGGTCTCCAATTTATGATCCTGCTTCTCCCTCCTCATCTGCCAGCCCTGAAACCAGCCAAATTAGCAGGCAATGCACGTCCTTCTCTAATGTTTTAGCTCATCTGCTAACTTTCTAACTTGAGCTTCAACCTCCAGTTGGGCATCAGTGGCCACCCCATGTGGGCACAGTAGAGGCCAGTCCACCATGTAGCCACGCTCTTCACTTCTCTGTGACAGCCCACTCTCTGCAGTTCCTCAAACAAGTAGCATTTTTGGGTCATCCCTATACACACACAACAGCACACAAGCATGTGACTCAAGGGTCACCCCTCTCCACCAAGAGGTGATGCCCAACTTGGGATATCCCCCACAGGTGCATCCTTCCCAAGGCCTGTTTCTTCCTTCTCCTGGCTGGCACACCAAACAGTGGTTCACAAACCAGTCCCCGCACCTGGACAGCAACAAGAGAGGGACGACAGAGGCAGGCCAGTCCAGATGGGTAGGGGACAGGGTTAATAAGCAGGGAAACTTACTTATGAGGCTTGTTCTGGGTGGCCACAAGACAAGCAGATCTCCGCACCTGCACACCATAATCTTCAGAGTTTATACAGAATTCATACAGAGTTTATACAGAGGCCATCAGTGTTCAGTCATTATCTGCCATCTATATCGTCTCAACACCTCACTCTCTCAAGGCCTTGCCCTTGAAATGGCTCAGGCTGTGGGAACGGTGGGCAGAGTGTCCATTCCAAGAAGAGGGGAGGAGGTAAAGAGCCTCCAACCGCCCAGGGCCAGCTTGTGGGTCAACGGGCAGTCACGTACTCTTAGTGACCTCTTCCTACACCCTCCGGAGCTCAGGAGGAACATCTTTCCCACAGCTTAAATATAAAGAAACTGAAGCAAAGAAAAGCTCTCATTAGACGTCTCCGTGTCTTCAAAGACACTAAGATATACTATAATAGTTGCTACCAGTAAGAGTAAGGGGCTGGCAAACTATAGCCAAATTTAGCTGCCCTCCTGATTTAGTAAACAAAGTTTTGTTGCCACATAGCCAGGGGAGATGTTATTTAAGGATACAAACTTGCAACCTGTAGATAAATAAGCTCTGAAGATCTAATGCACAGGATAGTGATTATAGTCAACAATAGTATATTATAAACTTCAAAGTTGCTAAGAGACTAAGGATCCAGCCCAGTGTGAGGCTGCCTGCTCAGCAGGAAGTTCGCTTCCCCTTCTCTCTCTGCCCCTCTCCCCTCTCCTGCTCTCTTTCAAATAAATCAATAAAATCTTTTAAAAATCTATAAATATAAATAACCCCATCAAAAAGGGGAATTACAGACCAATATCCCTGATGAACGTGGACGCCAAAATTCTCAACAAGATCCTAGCTAATAGGATCCAACAGTACATTAAAAGGATTACCCATCATGACCAAGTGGGATTTCCCTGGGATGCAAGGGTGGTTCAACATTAGCAAATCGATGAGTGTGATAGATCATATCAACAAGAAAAGAGTCAAGAACCATCTGATCCTCTCAATTGATGCAGAAAAAGCATTTGACAAAATACAGCATCCTTTCCTGATTAAAACCCTTCAAAGTTTTAGGGATAGAAGGTACATTCCACAATTTCATAAAAACCATCTACGAAAAGCCTACAGCGAATATCATTCTCAATGGGGAAAAGCTGAAAGCCTTTCCCTTAAGACCAGGAACATGACTTGGGGCGCCTGGGTGGCTCAGTTGTTAAGCATNATCAACAAGAAAAGACTCAAGAACCATATGATCCTCTCAATTGATGCAGAAAAAGCATTTGACAAAATACAGCATCCTTTCCTGATTAAAACCCTTCAAAGTTTTAGGGATAGAAGGTACATTCCACAATTTCATAAAAACCATCTACGAAAAGCCTACAGCGAATATCATTCTCAATGGGGAAAAGCTGAAAGCCTTTCCCTTAAGACCAGGAACATGACTTGGGGCGCCTGGGTGGCTCAGTTGTT
>NC_048227.1:23623990-23627232 GCF_002007445.2 Ailuropoda melanoleuca
TTACTGATGAGTAAACCGAGGCTCAAAGTAGTGAAACAATTTGCCCAAGTCATAAAGCTAAGAAGTGCCTGGGCTAGGATTCAAACTAAGGCAGTTTACAATTCAAGGCTTGAGTTTTTATTTGTATGTAAAGGGCCCGGGATCCTGGACCAAGCTAGGACTATGCCTTATAGTGCTATGGCTCTCAAACTTTCCTGTGCATAAAAATCATCTGGGACACTTGTTAAAATTCATATTTTAACAGACCCTACACTCTTGTGATTCTGATTCCATAAATCAGAGTAGGGCCTGGGAGGTTGTGTAGGGAAGGAGGAGGGAAGATGTTGTGGCTACCAGGGGCAAGTAACCTTGGTGGGAAGAATAGTAGAGAATATAAGTTTGTGATGTGCAGTGCATAATGTAAGTCTTCCTACAACTTCTTCAGTAAATAACTGGTGTTTCATAAGCACCTAGGGGATTAAACTCTCAGGAATGGGACACAGGGTGGTATATGGCCCTAGCAGAAGACATCTGGATTACAAAAATAACTACTATAAGGAAGAGATTTGATAATACTTAAAAAAAAAAATAGATTGAGAGCAAGGGAATCAGAGAAGGGAGAACTGATTCATAGTAGGAGCATAATCATGTTAGCCTCTGGAAATCGAGACTGCGTCAGGCTAAGAATCAAACTCACCTACAACAGGAGTTGTGCAATTTGGATCTAGATCCACTGGGATGCAGAACTCTGCCTTACTGAGGGCCTTAGAAGGAAAAAACACAATCCCGAGCCACACCCCCACTTAAAAGCAAGTTGACTTCATTTATTGGGTTTTTTTATTCTTACGTCACTTGATTTTTAAATCACCAGTAGAATTTTTTTAAGTCATTCAGTCTCAATCATAACGGGCAAGCATCTCTTCTTTTCACGGTGAGGAAAAACGGTGAGGGAAAAAGAAAGGGAACCTGGAGAAGAAAGAGAGCAGATTGGGGGTAGAGAACAGAGAAGCCAACAGAGGGAAAACTAAGTCAGCCCAACCCATGTAGAGCTGACACACAGGGAGAGCAGAGAGGGAAGGCAAAACCAACAGAATCAGGAAAGCACAAGGGCTTTCAGGCCATGCAGATCTGCGTTCTGCCACTGGCCAGCTCTGTGTCCTTCAGTGGGGTACTTGTTTCAGTTAGGGCTTGATGAGCAAAGCAGAACCACTAGAAGATCTATGGAAACTGATGTGGATCTGGATGTAGAAGGCAGATATGAATATGGATATTCCACATAGTTAGATTGGTGGGGAGGGGATCAATGTTCAACAAACATTTAATTTGTATCTTATTGGGGATGCAAAGATAAGTAAGGGTTCTTTCATCTAAACGAATGAAAACTTATGAAATAACATAAGCATAACTATATATAAGCTATTTTAAATGCAGTGGTAAAACTGTGTGCAGGGTATAATGTGAACAGTGAGGAGAGTCCCTAACTCACACTTTGGATCATGAGGATAGTGAAGGCTTTTGAGGGGTGGCAGAGAGAATACGGAGGCAAGCTTATTCTTGAGGAATAATCACAAAGGAGACATTGAACCTGCGAGGACAGCGTGATTTAAAGCATAAACATTGTTGGTAAGGAGTCGGGCTTCAGATTTATCTAGGAGGAAAGCATGCTTTTCATCAAACTGACACAAACAGGGAAGTCAGATGGCAACGCTTTTTTTTTTTTTAAGTGAAAAGTATGTTGAATTTGAGATATTGGAGCAATGTCCAATTAGAAAAGTCTAACAAGTCCTTTGAAATGAGAAGAACACAATTGCAGGTAGACTTGGGAGGGCAGAAACAGCCTCCTGATTTTCTATCCTTCTTACTATTATTTTTCAATCCATTTCTTATTCTCCTACCTATAAAATGCTTATACCTCTTGAGTTCTTTCCTTCTTTTCTTCTTACATTAAAAAAAAAATTGGGGAGGGTGGGGGTTGAAATCAAGAAAAAGCTGGAAGCCACAAACACCTATGTCAGGTCCTACTGCCTCTCACCTTGGTAACCTCACCATGGAGGTGAACACACACCTGTCCAGAAGAAGGAAAAAATAAAGGAGGGGCTAGGGAGGGAAGTAGTTGCAGGCCTGTGCACTGCATCACGCCAAGGCGGAGAGCCAGGAGATAAGCAGCCACGTGGGTAAGCTACTTCACTCCTGCCCACCACATCTCCCACAAGAATCTCTTTGGTAGCCCACCCTACTCTGAAGTATGGAGGAAAGAGGATTCTGGAAAATGTGGTTCAGCCTAGCTAGTTGACACATTACAAAGTCACCACAGCCCTTAAAATTTTTTCTTTTGTTTTGGAAATTTGGATAAGAGGAGAGGAGTTGTGGGGCGCCTGGGTGGCACAGCGGTTAAGCGTCTGCCTTCGGCTCAGGGCGTGATCCCGGCGTTACGGGATCGCCCCACGTCAGGCTCCTCTGCTGGGAGCCTGCTTCTTCCTCTCCCACTCCCCCTGCTTGTGTTCCCTCTCTCACTGACTGTCTCTATCTCTGTCAAATAAATAAATAAAATCTTTAAANTTTTAAAAAAAAAAAAAAAAAAAAAAAAGAGGAGAGGAGTTGAGCTGTGGTTACTTTCTTTATGAAATGGAAGAAAAAGAGCACATACTGTTAAAGGATAATGTTTCTAAAACAGGGGAAATACACATATAAGCACATCATAGATTTTATTTAACTCATTCGTTAATGAGTAAACGAAAAATATGCTACAACTGGTTCAAAGGAGAAGGCAAAGAACAGAGACACCTAGGTAATCTGGATTCCAGAAATGAATGTGCTTAGAAATCAATGTGCTTCAAAAACAGACACATAGACCAATGGAACAGAATAGAGAACCCAGAAATGGACCCTCGGCTCTTTGGGCAACTAATCTTTGATAAAGCAGGAAAAAACATCCGGTGGAAAAAAGACAGTCTCTTCAATAAATGGTGCTGGGAAAATTGGACAGCTACATGCAAAAGAATGAAACTTGACCACTCTCTCACACCATACACAAAAATAAACTCCAAATGGATGAAAGACCTCAATGTGAGACAGGAATCCATCAAAATTCTAGAGGAGAACATAGGCAACAACTTCTATGACATCGGCCAGAGCAACCTTTTTCACGACACATCTCCAAAGGCAAGAGAAATAAAAGATAAAATGAACTTATGGGACTTTATCAGGATAAAGAGCTTCTGCACAGCCAAGGAAACAGTCAAAAAAACTAAGAGACAGCCCAC
>NC_048227.1:23627544-23670269 GCF_002007445.2 Ailuropoda melanoleuca
TGAGAAACAAACTGAGGGCCTCAGAGGGGAGGGGGGTGGGGGATTGGGATAGACTGGTGATGGATAGTAAGGAGGGCACGTATTGCATGGTGCACTGGGTGTTATACGCAATTAATGAAGCATTCGAACTTTACATCGGAATCTGGGGATGTACTGTATGGTGACTAACATAATATAATAAAAAATCATTAAAAAAAGAAAGAAGTCAATGTGCTTAATGGATGCAAAACCCATTGATAGGTACAGTATGATAGCCACTTGTGGTCTAAGAGAGGCAATTAATTTGCATTTCTATGGACAAGAATCATCTGCATTATTATCCATTTTCTGCAATTTACAGAGGTGCAAAATAGCTCAAAGACCATGAAAGGTAGAGATAAACTGGAGGAGTACACTAGATAGGATACCCAGTCATCTTTTTGTTTGCTCAACCCAAGTCTTTCATAATTTCCCTGTCACTAATGGCCAACATTTGTTAAATGCTTGTTAACTGCTCCAAGCAAATGCGGACATTAACTCATATAAAACTACCAACATGTCATGATGTTACAGTCCACAATTTATAAGTGGGAAAACCAAGGTACAAAGAGGTGGAGTACCTTACCCAAGGTCACACAGCTCTTAAACACCACAACTGGGATTGAAACCTGGCTGTCCCACATCTAACTTCAACATTCCGCTATACTACACCCGACTTGTGGTGGCAGTGGCATGTGGGGACAAGGGTACTTTTTTTTTTTTTAAGATTTTGTTTATTTATTTGTCAGACAGAGAGAGAGAGGAGAGAGAGAGCATAAGCAGGGGGAGCAGCAGGCAGAGGGAGAAGAAGGCTACCCGCTGAGCAAGGAGCCTGACCTGGGACTCAACCCCAGGACCCTGGGATCATGACCTGAGCCAAAGACAGACGCTTAACTGACTGCACCACCCAGGCATGCTGAAAACCTTTTCATGTGTTTTGAATTTTGAACCAGACAGAAATGTTGCCTATTCAAATATAAAAATATGCATTTTTCTTTTTTTTATAATAATACTTTTTATTATGTTAGTCACCATACAGTACATCCCTGGTTTTTGATGTAAAGTTCCATGATTCATTACTTGAGTATAACACCCAGTGCACCATGCAATACGTGCCCTCCTTAATACCCATCACCAGCCTATCCCATTCCCCCACCCCCCTCCCCTCTGAAGCCCTCAGTCTGTGTTGCATTTTTCTTTAAAGTTGACCAGGTTAATAATTGTTAGAGAAGAGGATTTCCAAGCATAAACACATCCCCTTTTTTACAAACATTTGGGGAATTCTATGTTCTTTCTTTGTGAAGAACTAAAATGCTAGTGTTTGCAGAAGTAGTTAGGCGAGGGTTCAATCCTCTCCACACCTACCTGCATGAAAACATTAGAGTGCATACTGCACAGCCCTAAAGGCTGCCAATCTCATCAGCTATAACATGAATGGGTTGCTCAGTGCCCAATCTGCACAACCTTATACGATGACACTCTTCCCCCACAGCCTAGACTTCTCTAGGGCATGAAAGTTTCATCAAAATTAAAATCCAAAACGGGCTCCACCAAATGCCTCCTGTTTTTCATCTAAGAGGGAGTTTACGAATGTTGTTTGCTCTTTGGTTTTCAAAAGTTCAGAGGAAGCAAGTAAGACCTCCTCCTGATGAGCTCACCTTCCCTCTGGCCCAGCACTTGAGTTCCATGCCCTCGCTAATGATCTCTCACCACAAGTGAATTGACTCTGCCCACAAGAACTAACGATCATCCAATGGTTTTGTTTGCCTGCTGCAGGGAATTCAATTTGAGGAGTGTATTCAGACAAAGGGAGTTTGCAACATCCTGACCACTCAGGATGTGAGGTTACTATTAGGGTGTCAGACAACAGCTGTTTCTCCAGAGGCAAATGGGCAGACAGCACATCGTCCTCCTGCCCTGCCTTCTGTCTCCAGCATAAAAGCCTCACAGACCAGGTCCAGCATGACCCCAAATGTGTCCCCAAGAACCCTCCTCTTCCTTATAAATATTTGTCCTAGACCTTGGTATCACAATGTCTGCAACTCTGTCTTTAGAAAGCACTCTCCGCTGGTGGCCATCAACCACAGGGTAAAGCCCAAACCTTGGCCAAAGGCTCACAGGAGTCCGGTCCTGCTCTCCTCTGTCAATTCCCCCAACACTAAGTCAGTTTCAGGTCCAAATGCTCTTTCGCCTCCTGGCCTTTGCATATGCTGGTCCCTCTGCCAAGAATGTCCTTCCATAATATCAATCAGTCATCAAAAAGAATGAAATCTTGCCATTTGCAACAACATGGATGGAATAAGAGGGTATTATATGCTAAGCGAAATAAGTGAATCAGAGAAAGATAATTATCATATATCATATGATATATCACAAGATATATAACATATCATATGATAATTATATGATTTCACTTGTATGTGGAATTTAAGAAACAAAACAGAGGAGCAGAGGAGAAGGGAGGGAAAATAAAATAAGACAAAATCAGAGGGGGAGACAAACCACAAGTGACTCTTAATCATAGGAAACAGACTGAGGGTTGATGGAGGGGAGGGGATAGGGGGATAGGGTAACTGGGTGATAGGCATTAAGGAGGGCAAGTGATATAATGAGCACCGGATGTTATATAAGACTGATGAATCACTGAACTCTACCTCTAAAAGTAATCATATACTACATGTTAATTAATTGAATATAAGTTAAAAAAAATAAACTAATTTTTTTAAAAAAGAATGTCCTTCCATGACAGGAGATTATTAAATAAACTATGGTACGCTCTTTTTTTTTTTTAAAGATTGATCGATTGACTGAGAGAATGACAGCATGAGCAGGGGGAGGGGCAGAGGGAGAGGGAGAGAGAGATTCTCAAGTAGACTCCACAATGAGCGTGGAGCCCAATGTGGGGCTCGATCCCAGGACCTGATCTCATGACCTGAGCCAAAATCAAGAGTTGGAAGCTTAACTGACTGAGCCACCCAGGTGCCCCTACAGTACACTCTTTCAACAGAGTATCATGAAGCCATTAAAAACAATGATAGAAAAGAATATCAGGTGTATAGGAAAATGTTACAATATACTGAGAAAACCTAGTTATGAAATCATAATAGCAACTAATATTTACTAAGGATATACTCTGTACTACTGTTCTACAACCATACACTTAACATGAATTAACTCACTGAATCCACAAAACGACTTTAGAAAGAAAGTACTGTGATTATCCCCCATTTTACAGATGAAGAAACTGAGGCTCAGAGACATTACATAATGCATCTAAGATTATAAACCCAGGCAGTAGGAGAGCCAGGATTTGAACCCAGTTCACCTGTCTTTCATTCCTGCACTCTTTTTTCATTGAGATATAACTGACATAAACAGAGTGTAAAGTAAGGTATTATAGCATGTTTATTTGATATTTGATATATTGCAATATGATTACTACAACAGCGTTAACTAACACCTCTATCACATCACATAATTATCTCATTTTTGTGGTGGGAATAATTAAGATCGTAGCAATTCTGAAGGTTACAACACAGTATTACTGACTATAATCACTAGATCTTCAGGACTTATTTATATACCGAGTTTCAAATTTGTACCCTTAAACAACATATCCCCAATCCCCAACTCCAGCCCTCAGTAACCACCATTCTATTCTCTGTTTTTGCACGTGCAGCTTTTTTAAATAAACACTTTTCCAAGGAAGGTATCAAATGGCCAAAAGACACATGAAAAGATGCTCAATCATCGGGGAAATGCAAAACAAAACCACAATGAGAAATCACCTCATAACTGTTAGAATGGCTACCACCAGAAAGACAGAGCTAACAAGTGTTGGCAAGCCCTGTGCACTGATGGTAGGAATGTAAATTGGTGAAGCCACTCTGGAAAACTGCACAGAGATGCCAAAAAAAATTAAAAGTAAAACTACCATATGACCCAGCAGTGCCTGCACTATTAACCACCACAGACAACTGTATCAAACATAGTTTGTGCAGTGTGATCCTGATTTTGTAAAAAAAACAAAACAAGAAAAGGGGCACCTGGGTGGCTCAGTCAGAGCATCCAACTCTTGGTCATGATCTCAGATCATGGGATTAGGCCCCACCCTGGGCTCCACACTCAGCACAGAGTCTGCTTGAGATTCTCTCCCTCTCCCTCTGCCCCTCCCCCTGCTCACTCTCTCTCTAAAATAAAAATAAATAAAATCTTTTTTTAAAAAAAGTATTACATACACAAGGAGGGAGAGAATTTTAAAGCATCACCCTGATATGTGCCAACATGTTCACAGTGGTTAGGTTATCTCCTAAGGAGACTGATAAGGTGCAATGCTGCAGGTGCATTCGCCAGGAAGGAGCCTCTGAGATGGGGTTTCGTGGGATGTTTACTGAGGAGGGCTCTTGGGACCAACACCTATAGAAAGAAGAAACAGGAAGCTGGAAGTGGGCAGAGGGACAGCTTGACCTTCGATGCAGAGAACCTAGATCTAGAATAGTCCTTCGGAGTGTTCCAGCTGGGCTGCTGGGTAGCCAGACTTTTATGCCTCCTGCATCCATCAATCACTGGGCATGGGCCACCCTCTGTGGCTGAGGCAATCCTTGAAGGGACCAACAGCACATCCAGAACCTAAGCAACAAGTGTTCCCAGAGGGGGAATCTGTGGGGTGCAGCACATGTCCTCACAAGTGATTTTAACCCTCTTCTTTTTGTCTATATATCCTATGGTTAATGTCTATCATTTGTGCAGCAAGGGAAAAAAGCTACTAGAAGAAAAGAAGTCATCAATCCTCAGTTGCATTGGGGTCAAAGGAAAGCTTAGCTCTGGCTTTTGAACACGGCGAAAGTGGAAGATCATGCCCATGTCAGACAGTAAATAACTCATGCCTTCTAGAACTGATAGTGTGTAAATTCAAATTTACTTTGTTCAAATTACTGCATGTGATTCAGCTGGTAGGGCTTCAAACACAGAGAATTACAGAAATTGACAGGTGTTTGAGAAGGACTTTGGCGGAGGGCCCAGCTGACCAGATTATCTAGCCTTAGAGAGGTATGCAGCAGCTGCCTCCTCCTCCTCAAGATGCAGGGATGGTAGACTATTCCATGGAGGCTCCCGAAGAACCACACCTTTTAGTTTGTTCTCTTGGCTCTGGGCTTAATCATATGGCCTGCACTGGCCAATGGGACCATGGCAACTACAATGCAAGGGGAAGCTTACTAAGCTTTTACACACTGGGGCTTATCCCCTTGGAATGCTCTCTCTTAGAACACAGCCACCATGCTGTAAGGAACTCCAGGCTATCATTCACGTGGAGAGATCCTAAAAGATGAGACAGCACATGGTGAAAGAGGCCATATACAGAAGAGCCCAGTAGAGCTCCTGACTAAACGCATTATGAATGGCCCCAGTCAAAACCATGTACAGCAGAATCCTGAGAAATAAGAAACTGTTATGTTTGTAGCCACTAAGTTTGGGGGTAGTTTTCTATGGCTGTGAAAACTGAAACAGCAGGGCTACGCTGGTAAAGGGGTCACTGGATAGCCCAATTACCTTGTTCTATCCTAGCTTGGCCCTGCCCAATATCCACCTTCAAACTAATCCAATCTGCCCACCCCCCCACATAGCCAGTGACACAAGGAAGCCTATGAATGAATACCTCAAGGCTATTTAGAGCACTGTCCTTGAGCCCTCCCTCTGTGTTACAAAGAAGCAGTTAAGACCCAGGGCACTGGAGTGAGTCGGCCAGGGTTCAGATCCTAGTACCCCTACTAGCTGAGTGACTTCTCTGAGTCTCAACTTCTTCATATGCAAAATGGGTTAATAATATATTGGGCTGAATATCATCCCCCCGAAATTCATGTCCATCCAGAACCCGTGGATGTGACCTTGATTGGAAACAGGCTATTTGAAGATGTGAACAAGATGAGATCATGCTGGATTAGGGTGGGCCCTAAATCCGATATGACTGGTGTCCTTATGAGAAGAGGGAAATCTGGACCCAAAGACAGAAGTATGAAGGAAAAATGACCATTAAAGACAGAAGCAGGGATTGGAGTTACGCTACCATAAGCCAAGGAGTGCCAAGGGTTGTCAGTAACCTCCAGAAGCTAGGAGAGCAAGGAATAATTCTTCCCCAGAGCCTTTTGAGGCGCATGGTCCTGACAACACCTTTGTTTCAGACTTCTGGCCCCTGGGACTGTGAAAGAATACATTTCTGTTGTTTTAAGCTACCCAGTTTGTGGTCATTTGTTATGGCAGTCCCAGGACACTAATAAATAGTCTTGCTGTGTGATAATCGAATGAGCTTATATTGGTAACCCTCTCTACCAGAACTCTTGCTATGGAAACTAAGGAACTAAATAGATTTAGATAGTGAGAACTACCCAGAACCCAGTAAGATGCAATGGTAACCATTACTGATGTAGACCAACTCTTCCTCCAGTCTTGTCATGGACAATCTCTGAGCTTAGGGGTCCATGTCCTAGATAAGTGATCCTCACTTTAGGTATTCAAAATCACCTGGGGCGGGGGGGGGGGAGTCACTAAAGATAGAGCTAACTGGGTCCCACAACTCTGGATTCTGATTTAGTAGATGAGGGTTGGACTCAGGAATGGTCATTTTGAAAAAGTACTCTAGGTGCTACAGAAGAAGATGGTCCATAGACCATACTTTGAGAAATGCTGCCTTAGGACTCATGGTGTACAGAAAGTCTCTGAGCATACCTGTTGCAATGTCCTAAGGGATTCCAATGCGGACTTAGCCCTCTGGTTCTAGTGTATCAAAGTAGCGTGTCCTACCCTAACACTAGCTAGATGCCAGGGGTTTGGCCCCACCACCATCGTATCTTAGACATGCTATCTTAGACATCAAATTTGCTTAACACTTGGGCAAAAGGTTTGAGGCTACTAAATAATAATTACAATGATAGTTTACCACTTACTGAGTATCTACTCTATACCAGGCTTTCACACATATTATTCCTAATTCTTGCAATAATTTTGGAAGTTAAGTTTAGTCATTATTGTGCATTTAGGAAGACAAGTTCAAGAGGCAACAAAATTTACTCAGGGCCACCCAGCCCTGAGATAACCTAAAGATCTGGGACTCACTCTACATCTGACCCAAAGTCCACATCCTTTCCTAGACAATTCCTGCTTACTCAGGTCCTTCTCTCTCTTGCAATCACCCTCCTTCTAACAAGAGAACACCAGGCTGTATTAGTCAGGGTAATTAACACTAGCTGCTATAACAAACATCCCCAAAATCTCAGTGACTTAACCAACAAAGGGTTCAAATCTTACACACAGTACAGTTTGATGAGGGTTGGGAAGTTCTCCTGAGAAACTCTTTTTCATGGGTCCTAACTCAGTCCATCTTGTGGTACCATAATCTTCAAAATGCGTGCATGCACACACACACACACACACAAACTCCCTTCATCTGCCTCCATTTCTTCATCCTTCAGATCTCTTTGTTAATATCACTTTCCCAGTGAAGTCTTCCCAGACTCCCAGCCATATATTTCCACATCTACCCAATCTTCTCATGTTGTAAGACACTGTTTTCTACCTAACCAGAATCCAAATTCCTCCCTATTATATCCTAACAAAACCTGATCACAACAGGCATTCACACCTCTCACATGTTATATAGGGCAATGGTAATACATCCCCAGCTCTAGCCTAATTAGTCTTAACCAATCGGAATAAGGCATCCCCCTGGCAACTGTTACTGCTCCAGGAAAAAACACACTAAGTTAGCCAGTCAGATTGAAGGGAAGGAATACAGTCTAGGTATACTAGAGAGATTTTAGCATCTCTTTAACAGAAGTGAATGATGAAGCATGGAGCCCCAGTTGCCACTGGAGGCCATCTTGTACCTACAGGAGAACCATAATGAAGCCAGCTCCAGGAAGGCAAAGCAGAGAGAAGGAAAGAATCTGGGTTTTCTTGACATCATTGAGCTGCTGATCATTCCTTGCTTAGAGGCTACCCTATGTAGACTTCCAGCTCTGTGAATAAATTGCTTATTCCTAATCAAGTTTTAATCAAGATTTTCTACAATTATAGCTTTAAAAAGCTTAATAAATACATCTATCGTAATTTTCAGCACATTATTATTTTTGCTTGTTTAATTGCCTGCTGCCTCCAGATTTTCCCCACTATATTCTTTGTAATGGCACAAACGGTTTTATTTACTATAGAATTCCCAGGTCCCAGGAGTGTGAATACCTCTTAATAGGTACTCAACAAAACCGTGAATAAATGGATAATATCCTCTAGTTTTAAGAATGGGGAAAAGGGAGTGGGCTTCCAACCAGCTTGGGACATAACCCTTCCCCCATTCCAACTATGCTTCAGGCTCTATTGAATATTGTTACTAATGTACATTTTAGCTGCTACAAAATGCAATTGTGTTTTACTTGATCCATGACTTTTTTTCTAAATCAATGATTTTTAAATATTATTCAAAATCTAGAAACATATATGTAAGTGTGTCATGCAAGGAAAGGCATTAGACATGCATGTGGCAGTCAACAAGTTAAAATTCACCATTATTCCAGCTCTGCCTCAATGCACCTCTGCACAAACCTCTCCTATAACCAGGCCTAGGCATTCAGACTTCAGACCAAGAATAATAACCCTATGATCCCAGAAGGGGACATCCACAATTGGAATACAGTCTTCCCAACTCTTTAGTTATATATTGTTGTGTAACAAAGTACCCCAAAACTTAGCAGCTTTAAACAGCAAACATTCATTATTTCATAGATTCTGAGGGTCAGGAATGTAGAGAGGCTTACTTTTGGTTCTGGCTCAAGGTCTCTCATGAGATTACAGTCAAGCCATTGGCTACAGCTGCTTCTAAAAGGCTGGAGAATTCATTTCCAAGTTTAATTACATGGCTGTTGGCCACAGAGCTGCTCACAACCTGGCTTTCCCCAGAGTGATCCAGGAGAGAGAAAGCACATGAATCCAAAACAGAAGCTGTAGTCTTTTTATAACCTAATCTTGGAAGTGTCACACTATCACTTCTGCCATATTCTATTCATTAGAAGTTAGACATTAAAACCAGCTCACACAAACGGAGGGGTTGAAGTTCTACGTCTTGAGGGAAAAGTATCAAAGAACTTGTGGACGTATTTTCTTTTTTTTTTTTTTTTTTTAAAGATTTTTTATTTATTCGACAGAGATAGAGACAGCCAGCGAGAGAGGGAACACAAGCAGGGGGAGTAGGAGAGGAAGAAGCAGGCTCATAGCAGAAGAGCCTGATGTGGGGCTCGATCCCATAACGCTGGGATCACGCCCTGAGCCGAAGGCAGACGCTTTAACCGCTGTGCCACCCAGGCGCCCCTGGACGTATTTTCAAAATCACAGTAACACTGAATTTTTTTCTCTCCCCACTTAATACTTGTCTTCTGTGATTAAGAGCATTATGAGTACTGCATCTCCATCATCATCGTTAATAAGAGAACAATAATATGTTTTTAAAGATTTTGTTTATTTATTTGACAAAGAGAGAGAGAACAAGCAGGAGGAGTGGCAGGCAGAGGCAGTGGGAGAAGTAGGATCCCCGCTGAGCAGGGAGCCCGATGGGGGGCTCAATCCCAGGACCCTGAGATCATGATCTGAGCCGAAGGCAGACACTTAACCTACTGAGCCACCCAGGCGCCCTGAGAATGATATTTTAATTGCTACCTTTTTTTTTTTTTTTAAAGATTTTATTTATTTATTTGACAGAGATAGAGACAGCCAGCGAGAGAGGGAACACAAGCAGGGGGAGTAGGAGAGGAAGAAGCAGGCTCATAGCAGAAGAGCCTGATGTGGAGCTCGATCCCATAACGCTGGGATCACGCCCTGAGCCGAAGGCAGACGCTTTAACCGCTGTGCCACCCAGGCGCCCCTGGACGTATTTTCAAAATCACAGTAACACTGAATTTTTTTCTCTCCCCACTTAATACTTGTCTTCTGTGATTAAGAGCATTATGAGTACTGCATCTCCATCATCATCGTTAATAAGAGAACAATAATATGTTTTTAAAGATTTTGTTTATTTATTTGACAAAGAGAGAGAGAACAAGCAGGAGGAGTGGCAGGCAGAGGCAGTGGGAGAAGTAGGATCCCCGCTGAGCAGGGAGCCCGATGGGGGGCTCAATCCCAGGACCCTGAGATCATGATCTGAGCCGAAGGCAGACACTTAACCTACTGAGCCACCCAGGCGCCCTGAGAATGATATTTTAATTGCTACCTTTTTTTTTTTTTTTAAAGATTTTATTTATTTATTTGACAGAGATAGAGACAGCCAGCGAGAGAGAGGGAACACAAGCAGGGGGAGTGGGAGAGGAAGAAGCAGGCTCATAGCAGAAGAGCCTGATGTGGGGCTCGATCCCAGAACGCTGGGATCACGCCCTGAGCCGAAGGCAGACGCTTAACCGCTGTGCCACCCAGGCGCCCCTAATTGCTACCTTTTTTTGAGCCATGTGCCAGGCAGTATAAGTAAGCCACCACGTGCCAGGCAAATGCTTTATATGCATTTAATCCTCACAACAACACAATTAAATATGTACTATTATTATTCCCATTATAGTTGAATAAATGAAGCTTTAGAGCAGTTAAGTGATTTACTCAATGCAAAATAGCTAATAATAAACCAGGATTTGAACCCAGCTCCATCTAACTGCAGTGTCCATCCTGTTAGCCAGTACTCTACACTGCCTCCCACTGGCCAGTAAAGGAAATTCCACCTGTCCCAACAACCAGGTCAGTTTCCCACAAAGCCAACTGTCCCTATGGGGAAAATTTTTTTTAGTCAAAACAAACAAACCTCTGAAATCAGAGTTACATTAGGTCCAAATCAGGATGGAAATGTAGGAAGTTGCAATATACAGAGCACACTCAAGCACAGATCTAAATGAGTAAGAATCCAAGCACATCCCAAATAAATGCAAATCTATGCAGATGAATGCAAATGACTGGTTATGCGAGTCTATGTAAATGACCATGTCCTAAAAAGCAAAGGGGATGGGGGAGCCAGCTTTTCAGAAGGCAATACTCCCTGGTCTTATCCTCTCTTGGTATGGGGGTCACCACTGGGCAAAAGGAAAAGCCCTCCAGATTCAAGACTGTAAGAAAAGTTGTCCTGGGGGTGACATCCAGAGCTTTGCAGGAGTTCAGATCCCTGAGAGGAGGGAGGACCGGCTTATCCAGCAACCAACAAGCTGCCAGATTCAATAAATTAGTAAAAATCAGTAAGGAAAAATCCTGTTTGCAAACAAGTGTTCATTTTCTTGTCCCAAAGGTAAATTAGCAAGAGCTGAATTGGAAATCTATCCTTACACTGCAATCATTTTCAAACTTTGGTGTGCATTAGAATCACCAAGGGTCCTTAAAGTGCACATCCCTGTGCCAATCCTTAGACCTCCTGAGTCAGTTTTTGGGGGCGGGAATCAGGCACACTGGAAATGTGCACTTTTAAAACACATCCCTCATGATTCTGAATGAGGAAGTGCATAGATCACCTTTTTAGAAAACCAGCATTTAAAAAACAAGTGTTTGAGAGCAGGCAGACCTGGATTTGAATCTCAGCCTGACATTCACTAGCTGTGGGACCTTGTCTTGTTGACAAGGTGTCATAGTCCCAGTACCCTCATTTGTAAAATGGGGCTAATTTTATTCTTCCTCTCAAAGGATTGCTGCGAAAACTAAACAAGATAATTCATTTAAAGGGCTTGGCACTATGCTTGACACACAGTTAAAACTCAGTAAATATTCGGTACAATTACGATGATCATTCGCTGATTAAAGATGGGAACCAGAGTCTCCCCCCAGTATCCAGTCTAGCTCATAAAACAGAGACTTGAACCATTATTAGGTGACTATTACATGAAAGCTTTTACCTTTCTGGCTACCTCTCACTGACTCCTCCTCTGGGAGGCGGAGCAATGGTCTGACTGGTTAGTTGACAAGAGTCTGACTTCCATTGGTCCATTGTTCCCTCCTAGCATCTCTGCCTCTTCCTCCCCTTCCTCCTCCCTCTCTTCTTTTCCCCTCCCCCACCCATTCAGGATCTCTTCCCCAGTCCTTCCTCTCCCTTTCTCTCTCCCTTCCTCCCTCACTCTTAGCTCTCCCCAAAAGAGGGTCTCAAGTTCTAGACCAGAGGGCCAAAAGGATGATTAAGTCCACAGGTCCAAGCCATGTTCTCCAATTCAGATTAGTCAGCAACAGATACTTTTATTCCTCTCTTGGTCCTGTGTCTGTTAATTCTCAGCTGGTCCAAAACCCATAGAGCAAAAGGGCAACCATCTGCCTAAAACCCCACTACCTAGTGTGTGCCTCCTAGGAGCCTGTCCTCAACCCACAGTGGGTAAGTTCCCTTGATGTCCATTGTCTAAGCTGGCAGTTTCCCACTGAGGCCAGTTATTCAGTCACGATTAACCATGGCAACCATACTTATGCACTAATTTCACGCCTGTCAAGATTTCCTCTCATGGAGCATCCTTTATTTGCTTGAATTAAGACTTTTGTTTTTTCCATCAATTCTTAACCAAGTGGATTTGTGTGTGCGAAATCAACAAGCAGAATAGCCACCTTATAAACGATACCTTGGAAGGAGCACCCCAGACGCAGCCCATTAACAATTAATAATCGGGTTTGGAAGCAGCTTTCAAAAGTGTGTAATACATGTTTGTAAACAATACCATTGCCTGACTAGCTCTCCTGAAAACAGCATCTCCATGCATGAGGTGCAGGCTATGTGAGGGGCATTCTGAGTGGCACTTCACATACATTCACTATCACAGTTAATCCTGACAGCAACCCCACCTTCAGATGAGAACACTGAGACTCAGGGAGGATCACTGAAGGCAGTGTCCAAAAGTCATTCAGCCAGAAGTTGCATGGCCAGGATCCAAATGTAGGTCTCTTGCCTGAAAAGTCTCTCCACCACACCAGGATGCCTCTCTGCAATCCTCTCAACATGTACTGCTTGTATCTGAGAATGTGTCAGGGTGAAAAGGGCCTGTTTTAATGCTTAAACTTGTAGAATACCTGGCTCTTCCTCTTGCTGGCTGTGCGATTTTAGGAAAATCACTTAAACTTTCTAAGTGATCCCCACTTCCTGGTATTCACACCCTTATGTAAACTCCTCCCCTTGAGTGTGCTTAGGACCTGTGACTTGCTTCTAATCAACAGAAGAAGACAAAAGTGATGGGATGTCGCTTCCGTGACTAGGTTACAAAAGATTGTGATTCCTGCTTTGCTAGCTGACTCTCTATTACCATCTCAGCTTGCACATTTTGATAAAGCAACCTGCCATACTGGGGAGGCCCATATGACAGCAGATAAGAGGAAATGAGGCCCTCCCTCCAATAACTATGAGGAATTAAATCCTAGCAACAACCACTTGAGCTTGAAAGCAGATCCTTCCCCACTGGAGCCTTGAGATGCCCAAAGCCTGAGAGAGAACTTGAACCCCAGGACCCAGCTGAGCTCTGCCTGTATTCCTAACCCACCAAAACTATGTGATAATAACTGTCTGTTCTTCTAAGTCACTTAATTTTGTGGTAGTTCATTAAGCAGAAATAGATAACTGCTAACAATTCAATCATTGATTCATTCAAACATTCACTGAGCCACTACTACACACCAGGCACAATGCTAGAGTTGGAGATACAGAAAGAGCTAGGGCATGGTCTATATCCTCAGGTTGCTCAGTCAAATGCAGGACCAGACATCCATATAAATGACAGCAAGATGCAGAGCCCATAAGAAACAGTGTATAATCTGTGCACAAGGATGCAGGGTCAATATGCGTGACAATATCCTTTGTCAAAATGTAAATCCTAAGTGTTAAAGAATGTACATTTTTTCAAGATTCAAAAGGTAAAATTTAGTTTAGGGGCGCCTGGGTAGCGCAGTCGTTAAGCAGGTCTGCCTTCGGCTCAGGGGGATCCAGTCCCACATCGGGCTCCTCCGCTGGGAGCCTGCTTCTTCCTCTCCCTCTCCCCTGCTGTGTTCCCTCTCTCACTGGCTGTCTTTAATAAATAAATAAATAAAATCTTTAAAAAAAAAATAAATAAATAAATAAAATCTTTAAAAAAAAAAAAAAGGTAAAATTTACTTTAAAACAAAAAAGAAAGGATGGGGAACCTGGCTGGCTCAGTTGGTGGAACATGTGACCCTTGATCTCAGGGTGGTGAGTTTGAGCCCCACACTGGGTGTAAAGATTACTTTAAAATAAAATCTTTTTTTTCAAAGACTTTATTTATTCATTTAAGAGAGAGAGAGACAGAGAGAGCACAAGCATGGGAAGAGGCAGAGGGAGAAGCGGACTCCCCGCTGAGCTGGGAGCCCGATACAGGGCTCAATCCCAGGACCTGGAGATCATGACCTGAGCCAAAGGCAGACACTTAACCATCTGAGCCACCAAGGCACCCAAAAAAAATAAAACCTTTTAAAAGAGAGAGAGAAAAGATAAACCTAAATGTGTCCATCAACAGGGAAATGACAAAAATAAGAAAAAAAGAAAACCAAAACACAATTACATTTACAATCCATGAAGTCTAAGAAGTGCTTGGGTGTCTGGGGGGCTCAGTCAGTTTGTCTACCTTCAACTCAGGTCATGATCCCAGGGTCCTGGGATGGAGCCCCACATCGGGCTCTCTACTCAGCAGGGAGCCTGCTTCTCCCTCCCCCTCTACCTACTTGTGCTCTCTCTCTCTGTCAAATAAATAAAATCTGAAGGAAAAAAAAAGTATAAGAAGTGCTTAACAGCCATTAAAGATAATGAAGTAAGTACATATTTATTGACGTGGCAAAAATTCCAAGACACTGGAATTATAATTACACTGCTCGTTGAAAATTTTTTTAAAAAGCAGTATCAAAAGGATGCCTGGGTCGGGGCGCCTGGGTGGCACAGCGGTTGGGTGTCTGCCTTCGGCTCAGGGCGTGATCCCAGCGTTGTGGGATCGAGCCCCACGTCAGGCTCCTCCACTGTGAGCCTGCTTCTTCCTCTCCCACTCCCCCTGCTTGTGTTCCCTCTCTCGCTGGCTGTCTCTATTTCTGTCAAATAAATAAAATCTTTAAAAAAAAAAAAAAAAAAAAGGATGCCTGATTGGCTCTGTCGGTTAAGCCTCTGCCTTTGGCTCAGGTCATGATCCCAGGGCCATGGGATCGAGCCTGCATGGGGCTCCTTGCTCAGCAGGGAGCCTGCTTCTCCCCTGCCTGCTGTTCCCTTGCTTGTGCTTGCTCTCTCCCTCTCTCTGTGTCAAATAATGAAATCTTTTTTTAAAAAATTTAAAAAAGGATTATTCAGTATGATACCATTTGTGTTTAAAAAATAATCCACTCTGGGGCGCCTGGGTGGCACAGCGGTTAAGCGTCTGCCTTCGGCTCAGGGCGTGATCCCGGCGTTATGGGATTGAGCCCCACATCGGGCTCCTCCGCTATGAGCCTGCTTCTTCCTCTCCCAACTCCCCCTGCTTGTGTTCCCTCTCTCACTGACTGTCTCTATCTCTGTCGAATAAATAAATAAAATCTTTAAAAAATAATAATAATAATAATCCACTCTGTATACACAGACACAAGCACACGCAAATGGCACTTATCTTCAATGGATATATAATCATGCATGTAGAGCGTATTGTACAACATAGTGGTTCAGGGCAATTCTCTGGACTCAGACTTCCAGGTCTTATCTTCCAGTTATGCTGTTTACTGGTTGTGCAACCTTGGGAACATTTCCTTTGAGCCTCAGTTTGCTCATCTACAAAATGGGGTTGTTGTGAGGATTAAATGAGCTACTAAAAGATACAGTGCTCAGTAGCTGCTTGTTATTATCAATACTAATAAATGGCTGCTGTTGTTATTATTATTATTATTATTACTACTAGTATCAATCTGGAAAGTTATACACAAAAATAAAAATAATAATTACCTTGAGAAGGGCATGCGGATGGGAAAGGAGGACAAAGAAGACTTTAGCCCTCTCTGTAATTTTCAGTTCTTTACAAGGGCAATGCTCCAGGTATTGTGTAACCAACAGTCGACATCAGGAAATAGTCAAATAGATACAGTGAAACAGTAGAGATGCTCAGGTATTGTGGGGCACAAAGCAGAAAGTAGTCTGTTCCCTCCGAAGGTGGGAATGGTGTCAAGACAGGCTTCATAAAAAACACAATTTACTCCAAAATCACCCACACCCCTCCCCCACTGATATTTTCTCCATATGTAATCTTTCCTCTGTCACCTCTGTTTGAAGAAGCAGGCCAGGGGTTCCTCCTGAAGTCCCCTACAGATTGATGAAGGTCCTCCTGAGAGGCTGCAGAAGAGGCTCTGGGGCTGTTTCTAAAGTTTCCAGGGACCCAGTGAGATGGCTGGGCCAGTTGCCAGCCTGGTCTGGCTGAGTCAGCCTGACACCCAGTGAGCTCTTCCCACCCTGCTGAGCCATCCATTAATAAACTCATAATAACGAGCTATCTTCCGATTAAAGGATGCTGCTACTGATCACTGCTCAGGGGAACCTGTGTCCTGTGAGGGGGGTTGGCTGGTAATAGTGATGGATGAAGGGCTCCCCCCACCTTCCCTCCCTCATCTGCCCTGATCTGCCAGGTCTCTGGTCTGAAAGCAGCTGACTGCCAAGTGGAGTGAGATAACCCACTGGGGGACTTCTGAAGAGAAAAAACTAAATCCCCCAACACCTTGGGGCTCAAACCACAGATGAGATCTTGTTAACTCCACATGTTAACCAAGTGAGCTAAATGCCTACGATGAACCAAGTATCTGCTTTCAAAGCAATAAACTCACAAAGGGAAAGCAATTAACTGGACCAATAAAGGTAGCAGGGAACAGAGAAGAAACATTTATCTACAGTCCCCTAATTACTTTCCTATTTTCCTTCCCATTTAATTCCCCTAAAATATCTTTCATTTTTTTTATTTTTGTTACCCAGAATTATAATTATTATTGACCATTTTATGGATGAAAAAACTGAGACTCAGAGAGGTTCTGTGACTTTCTCAAAACTACACAGCTAAGAAGCTAAATGGATTCGGTCCTTATCACATTAATATGTCCATTTTACAGATGAGGAAACTGAGAGTTAGGATAGAGATTAGGTGGCTCTCTCAGGGAGGGACACGTAGCTGAGAAGTGATGCGGTCATTATTTCTGAACTCAAGGGCAGAGTTCTTTCCCCTGATAGGATGCCCAGAGACAAAAGCAGCATTTCACCTTCTTCATCACTCACTAGGGGGCTGGATCAGACCTTTCCTGATCCCCCCTACATCACACTGCTTCTTGAAAGCTGGTCCTAGGGGCACCTGGGTAGCTCAGTCAGTTAAGTGTCTGCCTTTGGCTCAGGTTGTGATCTCAGAGTCCTGGGATCGAGCACTGCATCTGGCTCCTTGCTCAGCAGGGAACCTGCTTCTCCCTCTCCCTGCCGCTCCCCCTCCTTGTGCTCTCTGTCAAATAAATAAGTAAAATCTTTAAAAAAAAAAAAAAAAGAAAAGAAAAGAAAAAAAGAAAAAAAAAAGAAAAAGAAAAGCAAGCAAGCAAGCTGGTCCTGGATTCATCCACAGTGAAACTGAACTGGGGTTCCACTAAATATGTTATAATGCATATTCCTGAGCCCTGTCTCCAGTCTTTGAGTCACATATTCTGACCCCAACATCGGGAGTTTGCATTTGAAACAAACACCCCGAAAAAGTTTTATGCAGGCTGAAGCCTGGAACCACATCCCAAGCGTCCTTCCCTAATGCCTGGTACATACAGCTTGATCCATGATAGACAAAGCAGCTTTTGAAAGAATGCTGTTTTTTAATCAGTGAGCAAATTTTTTTCATTCATCATCATTTTACATTTATGAACTTCATTTTTGTCCCCTTAATCAGAAGTCTAAAGCTGGCAGCCTCAAGTCTATCTTTGGCCATCTGTTTAGTCTCCCCACCCTGACACCTCACCCAGGGTTTTAAAAAGAACCTGGTCAGAACCCTAAAGACAGACCCCCTGGGTTCAAATCTTGGTTGCCCTAGTCTTCAGCTGCACCACTTACACAATCTGGATCTCAATTTCCTCAACCACCAAATGGGGTAGTAACAACTCATGCCCCATAAGTATGTTGAGAGTATTAAACATGCTCATGGATAGAAAGCTTACAGAAGAGCAACTGGCATAGAGTAAATACTCTGTAAAGGTTAACTATATTAAAAGGTATATTTCTTTTTTTTTTTAAGATTTTATTTATTTGACAGAGAGACAGCCAGTGAGAGAGGGAACACAAGCAGGGGGAGTGGGAGAAGAAGAAGCAGGCTCCCAGCAGAGGAGCCCAGTGTGGGGCTCGATCCCCGGACTCTGGGATCACGCCCTGAGCCAAAGGCAGACGCTTAACGACTGAGCCACCCAGGTGCCCCTAAAAGGTATATTTCTAGATTTTCTTTTTCCCATGGCAACACTTAGCTGGATACAGGTGGTGTTTGCCCACTTTGGACTTGGGGGTGCTGTCACCCCACACATAGTGCTTAGTCACCTTGCCATCCCTCATGGGGATTCTCCAGGTGGCCCCACAGGCCTTTGTGTTGGTGACATGGAGGGCTTAATTAAAAGCACCTGTCAGGATGCCTGGGTGGCTCAGTGAGTTAAGAACCTGCCTTCAGCTCAGGTCATGATCCCAGGGTCCTAGGATCGAGTCCCACATCCGGCTCCTTGCTTGGCAGGGAGCCTGCTTCTCCCTCTGCCTGCTGTTCCCCCTGCTTGTGCTCTCTCCCTCCCTCTCTCTGATGAATAAAAAAAAATCTTGAAAAATAAATAAATAAAATAAAAGGACCTGTCATCACTGCTCCTACCAGGAGCCAGAGTTTCTAACACTTTCATCCCATACACCAGCCCAAGCCACACCCGGCCAGAAGGCCACCCAAGGACTCAGTACCCACATTCCTGGGGATGGACTTGGAGCAAGAGGCTCCATCAAGCCCTTGAAGACAAACCCCGTCTTCCCTGTCCAGCCTCATGGCTCACTCTCTCCTTGTGCAGCAGGACTGCTGCAGGTACTCAATGATACTGCATTGTCCCGTGCCCCCGGCAAGTACAGGCTTATTAGCAATAGCTCCGGAATGGTCCTTCTAAGATCCTGTGTTCTGGCTAACTCACCCTCTCTCCTTAGTTTCAGTTTAAATGTCGCTTCCTCCAGAATGCCTCCTCAGTCTACAGAGGCTAGATTAGCTGCCTCCCTCTGTGTCCCCAAAGTTCCCTGGACCTCCTAATCACACTGGGTTTGAGTTACCTGTTTATTGTGTCTCTCCTTACAGACCTGGAGTCCACAAGGCCAGAGACGGTGCCTTGTTCACCACTGAGTCCTCAGTACCTAGCAAAATACTTAGCATATAGTTGACACTCAATAAGTGTTTGTTGAATGGGTGACTATAAACAGGGATTCTGTTGAGGTTCAGGAAAAGGGACCAGAATTCTGTTTACAAAAGAAGAAAGAGAGAAAAACAAGCAAGCATTTGTTGAGCACCTACTATATGTGAAATTTCACAACCACCTTATGAAGTAGGTATTACAAGACCTTTGCAAATAGGAAAACTGAGGTTCAGAAAGGTTAAATGATTTATTCAAGGCTATTGACCAGAGCAGAGGTCAGCAAAGTTTTTCTGTAAAGGGCCAGTGTGTGAATATTTTAGGCTCATGGGCCATATGGTTCTTGTACAACTACTTGATTCTGCCATTGTAGCACAAAAGCTACAATATGTCAACAAATGGACTTGACCATGTTGCAATAAAATTTTATTTACAAAACAACTGATGGGCAGAATTTGACCCATGGACCACAGTTTGTGAGGCCCTGAGCTAGGCATTGATTTAAGGAAGATTTGACTGTATGTTTGTCCACAACTCACTCAAATCTTTCAGACAAAAAGTTCGAGAATAAAAAAGGAAGAGCAGACATGGAGATGACCCAGGAAGGTATGCTTGCTTTGAGAAAGGCTAGAGCAAATTTAGTCCATCTGATCACAGAAACTTATGTCATTTACCTCTCAAGTAAACATTCACTATATTCCTACTGTGCACTAGCTCTTCACTAAATATTCAGGGGACCCAAGCATAAATAAGGCCAGACCCTGGCCTCTGTTAGCCTGCAAAGTAGTAAATGAAGTGATATGTATGCACTTTTTTTAAAGATTTTATTTATTTATTTATTTGAGAGAGAGAGCGCGTGTGCGAGTTGGGGGAGGGGCAGAAGGAGGAGGAGAGAAACTCAAGCCGACTCCGTGGTGAGCACGGAGATCATGACCTGAACTGAAACTAAGAGTCAGATGCTTAACCAACTGAGCCACCCAGGTGCCCCATACGTACTTTCCTTTAGTCATTAAATACTTATTGAGCACCTACTTTGTGCTGGGGGTGAGAAAACAACAGCGAACAAATCAAGGCTTGGTCCCTCGCTTTTAGGCAGGTTATAACCAGCTGCAGAAAGGAACATGAAATAATAATCACACAGATAAATATTTAATTACAAATTGGGATAAATGCCATGAAGGAAAAGAACATGATGCTATGAGAGAGAATAACAAGAAAAAATGCATTTGGGGGAGAGGGGAGGAAAGAACTCTCTAAAGAAATGATATATGTCCCAAAACTGAGACAGCTTCAGAGAAGGGGTTAGGAGAGGCTTCTGGAAGGGTGCAACATTTGACCTTGACCTAAAAGGATGAGTGGAACTTGGAAGTGCAGGAATCAGGCTGCCATGTACAGCTGTACAGACTGTACACTGCACAAGTCAAGGGGATACCATCATGTAATCAGTGGGAATGGCACTCCCTATGGCTGTGAAGTTGTACAACTGGGCTGGGATGAGGAGAAAAAGCATTCTTAAAAGAGGGAACAGGGAGCAAAGATGGTGGCCAAGAACCCCTTAATTTCACCAGAACCGCTAGCAAATTGCCCTCACTTAAATGCTTCATGTTCTGTATTCTGCCTCCTCCTCATCCTTGGGCTGCAATTGTGCATCATGAGGCATTCTCTGGCCTACTCAGCAGCTGTGATGAATGTTCTCTCATTGCTTGTATCGATTCCCCCAGTGAGGCTCTTGCCTGGTTCCTCATCAACCCTCCTTCTGGCTGTAGTGTGTTAAGTGGGCACTCAGCCCCATACTGATTAGTGCAATTTAATGAGCTGGTGGCAAAATCTTGCTGATATAAAATTCATATTTATTGAATTTGATTGTCCCGAGCATGCCCCTGCATGTCTAACCTGCTTGTCCTAGTGGCTGGGACCACTCTGGATTATTGTGTTACAGTTTTATTGATGGGCAGCCCGTTTGCTCATTTCTTTGGACAGAAAGTCACAGTCCCCACCACCACCAATCCCTGCTGACTGGGTACAGAAGGGTTCCCTTTACTCCTTTTCCCACCCCATCTGACCCCAGTCAGCAGTCACACCTGCCACCTTTGGCCTTACCCTATGCAACATTCTCCTTTCCTCAGGCCTACCAATATAAGAAAAAGCCTTGCAAGTGTCAAATGATGTTCTCTGTATTTTTCTGCCTAGAGGTAATTTTTTCATTTGTGTATATCTTACCTTTACTAATGTACAGTTTTATTAGTGACCTGATTTTATAGGCCTCCAGTAGCCTCTGGGGACCAATGGGGTCTTGCTTACTGGGACAGTTTGGCTTTTGTTTGCTTTAGCTGCACAGTGCAGAACCCCAGTGGGCCTTCCCTAGAGTCTTCCCCCATCATTTCTGAGTCCCAGGGGCATTTCATGTGATCCTAACCAGTCCTCTTGGCTGCCACTCTGTGTCCTCTGGCTGATCTTGGTGTCTGACAAGGCATGAGAAGAGGAAGCTATGCTGGTACCTTTAGAAATTCCAGACCCTGGACACAGAGTTGTTGTCTCCCCTCCCAAAAAAGACAAATCCTTGAGGTGCAGAAATAGCACAACACCTGAGTCTATTCTTGCTGCATCCTGGTCATAATGTGGGGAGATCTTTCTTGGTTACTCTGGATCATATTTAATCCTATGGAACTAAAACTATCCTATGGAAAAGGAGTAAAGGGATGGTGAGTGACATTTCCCTGCTGGAGCTCCCTGCAGACAGCCCATATTAAAGAGATGAGTAACTATGGTTTGGAAATGAAGGTTAACATTGACATTATTTAGTAACAATTATTACAGTCATCTTAAAAGCTTGTTATTTGGTTGAACAGTATGAAATTGCTGTCCTTATATGTCAGAACTGATCAGGTATCAGCAATTTCAAATGGTTCAAACTAACGTATGCTAGGCATTGTGCTAAGCAGCTAACATGTATCATCTCATTCAATACTTATTCCAGCTCCCTGAGGTGGGTCCCATGATTATCTCCATTGACAGAGGAGGAGACTGAAACCAGCAAGGTTAGGTTATTCGTCCAGGGTATAAAATTGCAGATCTAAGATAAAAACCCAGGGAGCTGAATCAAGGGCTGAGGCCCTCAGCCACTGGACCCTGGCTAGTCAAAGTGAGGTCCAAGAACCAGCAGCAGTAGCATCTCTGGGAAAATGTACAGTCTTCTTTGCACAACCATGTTTGTAGCAGCATTACCCACTACACCCAAAAAGTGGAAAGAACCCAAATGTCCTTCAACAGATGAATGAATAAGCAAAAATGATGTATCCATAAATGGAATATTATTCAACCTTAAAAGGAAGTAATTTTAACACATGCTAAAATCTCAATGAGCCTTGAAAACATAATGCCAAGTGAAATAAGTCAGACACAAAAGGAAAAATACAGGCATACCTCAGAGATATAGGTTCTGTTCCACATCACTGCAATTAAAGCAAATATCAGAATAAAGCAAGTTAAATGAATTTTTTGGTTTCCTAGTGCATATAAAAGTTGTTTATACTACACTGTAGTCTACTAAGTGTTCAATAGTATTATGTCTAAAAAAACAATTATACATACCCTAATTAAAAAATACATTATTGCAAAAAATGCTAACTATCATTTGAGCTTTCAGAGAGTTAAAATCACTGATCACAGACCACCATAACAAATATAATAAAAATGAAAAAGTTTGAAACACTGTGAGAATTACCAAAATGTGACACAGAGATACAAAGTGAGCAAATGCTGTGGGAACAATGGTGCCAAAAGACTTGCTTAAAACAGTGTTGCCACAAACCTTCAGTTGTAAAAAATTCAGTATTTGTAAAGCACAATAAAGTGAAGTACACTAAAACAAGGTATCCCTGTACTGTTTAATTCCATTTACATGAAGTACCTAGATAGTCAAATTCATATAGACAGCAGAATGGTGGTTGCCAGGGGCTAAGAGAAAGGGGGAATGGAGAGTTGTTGTTTAACAGGTACAGAGTTTGTTTGGAATGATGAAAAAGCTCTGGAGATGGTTGGTGGTAATGGTCGCACAACAATGTGAATGTACTTAAAGTCAATGAACTGTACTTTTAAAAATGGTAAATTTTAAATATACTTTACTGCAATTAAAAAAAATAATAGTAACCCCCCCCCAAAAAAAAAAAAAATCCAGTTTCAGGCCACACCCAAGACTAGCCCAGGCCTTGCCTTTTTAACAAGGTCCCCAGGTACATGTATGCACATTAAAGTCTGAAAAGCAATGCCACTAGAAAATTCTGCTGCCCAAGTGCAAAAAAGCATTTGCAGGGACAGCTATGAACAGGAAATAGTACCAGGTCAGCCTCAAAGCAAAAAACAAGGCAGAGGAGCCCTAAGCACTGCCTCCTGCTCCACAGGTTTTCTCCCTCCTTCAGGATGAGATTTTGGTCCAGTCTCCTCCCAATCCTGCCCAGCAATAGGGAAGGTGCTTGCGACTAATGGGGTCTTGGCCTGCCAGCCATCAGCTGGGACAACAGAGCTCACCTCCCCACCAAGTTTAGCTTGGCTGTTTGGAGCCCCTTGGCCGCCAAACAGAAATCACCGTAGTGCCTCTGAGCTCTGCTACAGATGAAATTAATTCCTTCAGAGCGGAGGAAGTGGGGCAGGCGGGGAGCACTCACAGGGCTGGTGAAGCAAACTGCTTTGGCAGCAGCTGTTCCATTTGGGGAACTAATGAGACTCGAGGAAAAACCTGCAGAGGGATGCTAAATCTCGTTTGCTTATGGAGCTGATACAGCCTTGGCCAAATTGGACAGCGATGCAAAAATGTCCATCATTTTTTGTTCAATTTTGCAGCTCCGTCTTGCGTTTCAGAAGAAGGATTAAAATCATATCTGTCCCCAGGCTCCCTCTCAGTTCCACAAAGATTCAGGGAAGACAGGCACTTTACAATGTTGGGTATTCCTAAAGATTATTTGTCTGGACCCCCTACTGACTCACTCACCACCAAACCTTGACCTTCCCTCTTCCTGTTTGGCTCTTTTTGTAGCCAAAGCATATCTTCTGGCAGCTAGTATAACTTTTAAAAGCCACAAACCCAGGTGAGCAAAAATATAATCTTTCTTATTTCCTCATAACTGCATTTTATGATTTTTCTGGAGCCCCCACTCTATCTGGCTGCAGTAAACCTAATCTGTTCGACTGAGGATAAACATGGACAATTCAGGGAGAACTCAGCAAATTCCAGGCTTCGTTGGTTATTTCACGGTCTATTCCCTTCTGCCTTTTCCTTCAAATTACATCTAATTTCTGGGCGGCTCACATAGCATCATGACATTGGTGGGGAAACTATATGGCCCTTGGTTATCCCTTTAACATGCACCACAAAATGTTTTGTCTTCAATCAAATCACTACTTCTTGTTGACATTGCAGGGACCTGTTAATGTCTTCTGGTTTCTGGTCACCGATGGCCAGTCCCCTCATTCTCACTGCAAGACTCAGTGCCCCAGCCATGCTGACCTTGGGTGACCTTGGGCACAGAGGAATGTGTTCTCTCCTCCCTGGGAGATGACAGGGGTGTTGAGAACTCAGTGAGCCTGCTCCTAACCAGTCTGCTCAAACCACACTCCTAGCTCTTACCTACCATTTCAAGCCAAGGTGGGTAGGAGCTCCTCTAGGAGATTTGACAGCTGAGGCTCAGGTCCCCTCTGCTCTTGGACCCCTAAACCTACCTAGAGTATACTCAACCTCTTCCCCCTTGACACTCCGTTTGGGAGGAGGCAGGAGACAGCCCCTTCTAAAAAATACTCGTGACAGGTTAGCTTTCCCAAAGACAGAGGCAACTATGTCTTTCATCCCACATCTCTTATTACAGTGTGACCTTTATACCTCACCACTAAGTAGTGGGGTCTATGTCCCTTTCGTCTGAACCTAAGCTGAACTTCATGACTATCTCAACCAATAGAGTAAGGCAGAAGAGACATTATATGATTAGGTCAGATCACTTAAATGCCATGCATTTCCACCTTCCTCTACTGGGACACTTGCTCTTGGAACCCAGACCCATGCTATAAAAAAAGTCCAAGCATCCCATGGAGGGACTCATGGACAGGAACTAAGATCCCTGGCCATTGCCCCAGCTGAGCTCCCCACCAACAGCCAACACTAACCTACCAACTATATGAATTAACCATCTTTCAAATGGATCCTCCTAACTACCCTCAACCCCTAGCCCACCAAGCCATTCCAGCTGAGGAGCCTTCTATGTCAAACTCTACCCAAACTTCAGAGTAGTGAGCAAAATAAATGAGTGCTATTGTTTTAAGTCATTAAGCTTTGGGGTGATTTGTTATGCGGCAATAAATAACTGTTACAATACTTATCAGCCCCTAATTCTCTTGTTTCTCCTTGTTTTTCTCCTTCCAAGGGAGATTTTTATCACTTCTACAATGATAAAACTGCCTCTTCATCTGCCCTTTCCAATTTTTTTTTATTATAGCATAAACCTTACACCCCAAGCTCTTCAAGACTTAAGCTTTTGAAACCATAAAAAAACCTGGCTCTCATAAAGCAAAAGTCTTGGCTTTCAAAATTATTATCAGGTGCCAGGAGTTTCAAAAGCCTGTTTGAAACTCAAAAGCTGAGTATTGTCTTTTTTCTTTCTTCGTGCATTCCTGCTATTACAGCCTTCCCCTGAGGGTGATGAGGATGGAATATGGCAGCCGGAGGTGGAAAAGACAGAACTATAAGGAATTTCCAGGAGCAGTGGAATGCACTGAATAATATTCTACAATTATGTCATTTTTACCAAAGCAGATGCAAACTGCCAGAATACAAGATTATTCCGTTTCTTTATTTTCTTTAAATCAAATCAAATCCAACCCTGGATCCCCATCCTACAGTACTGGTGGGAAAGTAGACCCAGTCATTACCAGAACACCTTCCCTGAGCCCTGCAGCCCACTACCTCTGAAGGTCATGTGAAAATCCTGAGGTCTTACTCAGCCTAAACTCTTCAGGCAGTAACTGCTAGTTTCTTTGCCCTTTGCTATCACTGCCAGGATATACACGTCCAACCCAATCAGCAAAGATTTTTGTGAAAGGCTAGATAGTAAGTATTTTTGACTTTGAGGGCTATACAGTCTCTGTCGCAACTACTCAGCTCTGCCACTGTGTTGCAAAAGCAGCCATAGGCTGGACAAGTGAATGGTCATGGCTGTGTGCCAATATAACTTTATTTATACAAACAGGCAGCAGGTCATAATTTGCTGACCCGAGGTCTAAGAAGACATAAGTCCCTTGAATTCTTGGTTTCTGTCCCAGAGAGGGGCATAGAAATTTTTTTTGCCAAGGCTAGAAACCCTGATTCCTGGGGTTCAGAATCGCAGGCAAATTGTATATGTATGTACAAGGTGTCACTTCTAAGCAAGATGGCAATACCAAGTATATTAGTCAGAGTTCTCCAGAAAAACAGAACCAATAGGATATATATATAAATATATATAAAGAGATTTATTATGAGAGACTGGCTTAGGTGATTATGGAGGCTGAGAAGTCCCGTGATCTGCAAGCTGGAAACCCAGGAACCCTGGTGTGGTTCTAGTCCAAACCTAAAGGCCTGAGTACCAAAAGTGCTGATGTCCAAGGACAGAAAATGGATGTTTTAGCTCAAGCAGACAGCAAATTCCCCCTTCCTCCACCTTTTTGTTCTACTCAGGCCCTCAGTGGATTGGATCATGCCCACCTGCATTGGCCTACCAAATAAAATGCTAGCCTCTTCCCAAAACACCATCACAGACACGCCCAGACATAATATTTCACCAGCTCTCTGGGCCTCCCATAGCCCAGTCAAGTTGACACATAAGATCAACCATCACACCAACTAATCAAGTGACCTGGCAACCTTCAACCTTCCCAGACTCTAGGGTCATGTACTTTCTCTGACCTTGCCCTCCAGTGCCCTCCCACCTCCTCCTCCTCCTCCATCTCTTCAGTGATTCCAGGCATTTTACAAAAGACGGGAAGAACTATTGACTCTAAGCAGATTCTTCTTTCGATCTTGTAAATACTCCCAAGGGTTAGGAAATGCGATGCCTAGCAATCTGCTTGAAACAGGAAAAGGGAAACATAAAGGTACAAGGAACACAAATTAACATACGAACACATTATCCTGCCAAATATTATATTACACTTATCTATTTACTTGACTTTCTCTCACACATGCTGTGAGCTCCTAGAGGGCAGAGACCAAATCTTACTCAATGCTGTCATTTAGCTCAGCCCTGGTACATTGTAAGTGCTCCATAAATATTGCTTGAAATAAATAAAGTACATACTGCAGAAAAATGTGGTGGTGGAATTCCCAGAGTCACTCCCCATAGCTTACTTAACATTAACATAGCTGAAGTCCTCCATATTTACAATTTTCAAAATGGTAGAAAGAAATTCTGGTGAGTGCTAGTAATTCAAATACTAAATAAGAGACAGTCTTAGCTAGGTGAGAGGCAGACGTTCTGCACACAGTAGGATGTGCATCCTTGAGAAGGGGGAAAAGCAGGTTTAATTCACAAGATCACAGAGAAATCAGAGGAGGTATTTGTGTAGATTCTGAACACAATCCTGTACCCTTTCAGTGGCTTTTGAGGTTAACAAGACTGTTCTCTGTGACACTACTACTGCCAGTTCAGAAGGAGAGATTTTCATCAAACAGAGAAATGGAGTGTGGAATGGTGGGACCAGGCCTGAAACAGGGAGATGCTAGTCAAAGGGTACAAGCCTTCAATTATAAGATGAATAAGCTCTGGGGGCACGTGGGTGGTGTACTCAGTTAAGTGTCCAACTCCTGGTTTTGGCTCAGGTCATGATCTCAGGGTTGTGAGATCGAGCCCAAGCTCAGCAAGGAGTTTGCTTGAGATTCTCTCTCCCTCTTCCTCTGCCCCCCTCCCCATTCATGTTCTCTCTCTCTTCCTCTTTAAAATAAATAAACAAATCTTAAAAAAAAAAAAAAAGATGAATCAGCTCTGGGGAACTTTGTGAGTATAGTCACAGCATTGTGAGTATAGTTAATACTGCTGTGTTGGGCGCTCAAAATTTTCTAAAAGAGTAGGTCTTAAACACTCCCACCATAAAGGTATAAAAAAGTAATTATGTGAGGTGATGGATGTGTTGATTAACTTGATCGTGGTAATCATTTCACAAAGCACACATGTATCAAACATCATATTTTACACTTAAATATATACAAATTTACTTGTCAATTATATCTCAAAAAACCCGAAATTTTTTAGGGAAAACTGGAGCTTTTCCTTCACCTTAATATAGACATACTCTGCCAAACTACTCTGCCACTTAGCAAGCCTGTTTATGACCCTTTCGGGCTTTTATGAGAATTAGAGAAAATAAAAGGAAAGAAAGGAAGAAATTTGCCTAAAGCCAAAGAGCTGAGCAAGCAATGGAAACGAGAGTGGTGGTTAAAGGGGCACATGTGTGGTATGTGCACCAGTGGAAGTCCCAAAGTAAAACTAAGATTTGTTTTCAAAGAAAGAGGACAAGACTGCACAAAATCCCCTTGCAGAAACCAAAAAGGAGCTAGTAAGAAAACAAGTCTGACAATCCCATTACAGCCACTAGGAGGTGCTGTGGGTCTAATACAGCTTGGATAATGCCCAGTTTGTTGAGAATCAAGGGGAAATTATGACCTGTGTCGGAACTTGTCCAGCCACCTGCATATCACATCTCTGCTGTCACCGGGTGCACGTTCTTGTCTCACTAAATGACTAAGGCCAGGCACATGCTGCATCCCATTATGCAAATTTGGAAATCTATTAGGAGCCTCCAACACTAAAGAACAGTATTAAGGTCAATCCTTACGATTAGTGCCCCATGCCTGCCTCCTGGTCTCTTCATCCAGATCCAGGGCCTCACTGAGAACTTGCTCCCTTTGCTGAAATCTGTCTACTCCTGCACTGTTAATTTCAGCCCTGGGTCCAGCTCTCAGTCCCACCACGTGCCCTGCCAAGGTCTTTACCTCCCCAGTCCCATTGCTATCATCCCTTGCTTTATTCCAGCAGCCTCTTTTTTTTTTTTTAAAGTATGCTCTGTGCCCAATGTGGGTCTTGAACTCAAGACCCCAAGATCAAGCACTGCATGCTCTACAAACCAAGCAAGCCTGGCACCCCCGGCACCCCTGTAGCAGCCTCTTTGTCGGTCTCTCTGCCTTTACTCTTGCTCTCCATTCTCCAAATATCAGCCAGAGTGATCCTTTAAAAAACAAAATTAGATGCTTAAAACCCTCCAGTTACTTTCTGCTGTAACTAGAATAAAACTGAACATTTGACCAGGGCCCACAGGTCCCCAGATTATCTGGACCATGATCACATCTTTGCCATACTGCCATTCTTTTTGTTCTTTGATGACACCAGGTTAGTTCTTATCTCAAGATCTCTTCATGAGTCAGGCGTGGTCCTGAACCTTACTTGACTCCCATGGGATATATCTTTGGCCCAACAAAATCTCTTATGGCTCTGCTGCCCAATGCTCTCTGTATTAACTTAATACTTTGGCATGAGGACCTTGGAGGATGCACTGGAAGGCAGTGTCCTTGGGAATGGGGACTGATCTGGTAACCAATGATCATGTATCAAGGTGAGCCACTGGTGCCCTCCGAGTTACTAAGCAATTCCAACCACCATACCTCTACCCTCAGCTTTCATGAGACATAAATCAGTGGCTTGAATCCACCACCTTCTCTGAATCTTGAGTATATTCATCACACTGATGTGTGTCAAACCTTTCAGCACCACTCAGTCAGAAAAGAGAGAAGGCCAGAAATTGGATGGTGGGGACAAGGGGCAGCAGTAAATCAAGGAAAGATGAAATTACACATGCTGTCTGCAGAGTTCTTTCTCCAGTGCTCCAGGAATGGTCTATCAATTTGTCTAGCTAAGTTCTGTTCTTGTGCTGCCTGAGAACAAACATTTTCCAAGGAAGGGACTAAAGTGAAGGGACAGGAAAGAAAGAGGGAGATGGGCGGCTGGGTGACTCAGTCCATTAAGCATCTGCCTTCAGCTCAGGTCATGATGTTGGGATCCTGGGATAGAGTCCTTCATTGGGCTCCCTGCTCAGTGGGGAGTCTCCTTCTCCCTCTCCCTCAGCCCTGCCCTCAGCTCAATGCTCACTTGCTCTCTCAAATAAAGCCTTTAAAAAAAAAAAAAAAAAGGAATTGCTTGATCAGCATTAGTTGGGTCATCTGCCTGATAGACATTTGCCATCACCTAAAGAAAGGGACCTTGGAATAATCAATCCACTTTTTGCTTCGTATACCTTCCTCATTCCTGCTCCCTTCTGCCTGTAATAGTCTTTTATTCTGTACAGCTCTTCAGAGCTCCCTTTTATGTGCTGAATGGGATGCTCCTGATTCATGAATTGTTGAATAAAGCCAGTAAGATACTTAAAATTTATACAGTTGAATTTTTTAATACTGTTAGACTCATTTCTTTCCTAAGAACCTAAAGCCATAGTCTCCAAATTTTTTTACTGCACACACCAATAAAATGTTGTTGAGCATGCACTCCCAGTATCTACATACATGTATGCATAGATTATATGTATGTCCTGATATATGGATATATGGGATGATTATAAAACATCCATGGAGCCAGAGGGTGGATTTTTAAAGATGAGATGAAAAGCAAAGAGAAAGAGAAGTCTAATTTTTCTCCCCATACCCCAAGAAATGTCTCTATTTAGAAGTCCATTGCCCTAAACCCTCTTACACTGTTGGTGGGAATGCAAGCTGGTACAGCCACTTTGGAAAACAGTGTGAAGGTCCCTCAAAGAGTTAAAAATAGAGCGACCCTGTGACCCAGCAATTGCACTACTGGGTATTTACCCCAAAGATACAGACATAGTGAAAAGAAGGGCCATATGCGCAGCCCAATGTTCATAGCAGCATTGTCCACAATAGCTAAATTGTGGAAGGAGCCGAGATGCCCTTCAACAGACGAATGGATAAAGAAGATGTGGTCCATATACACAATGGAATATTACTCAGCCATCAGAAAGAACGATTACCCAACATTTGCAGCAACATGGACAGGACTGGAGGAGATTATGCTAAGTGAAATAAGTCAAGCAGAGAAAGACAATTATGTGATTTCACTCATTTATGGAACAAGAAATAGCAGGAAGATTGGTAGCAGAAGGAAGGGAACAATGAAGGGGAGGTAAACAGAAGGGGGAATGAACCACGAGAGACTATGGACTCTGGGAAACAAACTGAGAGCTTCAGAGGGGAGGGGGGTGGGGGACTGGGATAGGCTGGTGTTGGGTATTAAGGAGGGCACTACTGCATGGTGCGCTGGGTGTTATACGCAACTAATGAATCATCGAACTTTACATCAGAAACCAGGGATGTACTGCATGGTGACTAACATAATAAAAAAACATTAAAAATAAAAAGAAATAGAAGATCGGTAGCAGAAGGAAGGGAAGAATGAAGGGGGGGGTAAACAGAAGGGGAAATGAACCACGAGAGACTATGGACTCCGGGAAACAAACTGAGGGTTTTAGAGGGGAGGGGGAGTGGGGGGATGGGCTAGCCCAGTGAAGGGTATTAAGGAGGGCACGTATTGCATGGAGAGCTGGGTGTTAAACGAAAAAATGAATCATGTAACACTACATCAAAAACTAATGAGGTACTGCATGATAACTAACATATCATAATTTTTTTTAAAAACGTAAAAAAAAAAAAAAAGTCCATTGCCCTAAATAGTGAAGGTCCCCCTGCAAAAAAATCTGAATATAGGTCATTTATGCAAATAAATATTCCTCAAGGGGATCCATAATTACCTAACTAACCTATGCAAATGTGTCTCCTTAAATCTCTAATTCCCAACAAACCACTTAGACAAACTAAGGTATTCTTTTTTTTTTTTAAAGCTTAATTTATTGGAGCACCTGGGTGGCTCAGTCGGTTAAGCATCTGACTCTTGGTTTTGGCTCAGGTCATAATCGTGGTGGCAGGATGGAGCCCCACATAGGCTCTTTGCTCAGCACAAGGTCTGCTTCAGATTCTTTTTCCCTCCCTCTCCGTTCTCCCAGCTCTTTCTCTCCCTCCCACCTCGTCTGTCTCTCAAATAAACAACATATTAGTTATTATTTATTTGAGAAAGTGTATGTCCATGAGCAGGGGGGAGGGGCAGACAGAGAGGGAGAGGAGAAGCAGACTCCATGCTGAGCATGGAGCCCAACACAGGGCTCAATCTCATGACCCTGAGATCATGACCTGAGGCAAAGCCAAGAGTAGGACCCTCAACTGACTGAGCCACCCAGGTGCCCCCGAATTACCCTTAAAGCCCCAACAGTTTAGCAGCTGCAGTTTCCTAAGTACAGTCTGTGGACCAGCAATGTAAGCATCACCTGACAACACATCAGAAATGCCCAATCTCAGGCCCAACCTCAGACCTGCTGCATCAGCATCTGCATGTGACTAAGATATCCAGGTGAGTCTTGACAATCATTGATCTAAAACATCTTTTCCCCAAATTCCCCATTATAAGAACCACCTGTGATATGTGAACAACACTACATCCTCCATTCCCACTCCAGACTTCCTGAACCAGAACCTTCTGTGGCAGGGCCTGGGAATCTGTATTTTTAAAATTTTCAGATCAGACAAGTTGGGAACAGCTACCCTCAGGAGCCCTTCCTTTTTCAGAATGAAGAGTCTAAAGGGGCAGGTGCACAACAGAAAGTATTAAGCCAGGCAGGCAACAACCACCCTCCTACCTGTGCACATATCTGGCAACACTCAAGGCTACAGGGTAGGAGAAGATGGCAAGGCATGCACTGCAGGCAGGCCGAGGCTTACTTCAGTGAGTACCTTCCCTTCCATAGGGGGGAACAAAGGTTGTTTTTCCTATAATCACTGATTAATAGAACTTAAAATGGATATGACATGAGTTTTATGGAAAGCGTTTGTAATGAAATCACAAATAGGGGCTTGAAAGGGAAATGGAATAAATTATTCACAAGGGAAGCCTCGGCTTTAGAAGTCTGAACTGGGGTCTATCATTTAGTGGGCAGGATCAGTCAGTGTGTGCTGTTCACTTGCTCTAACTGGATATATCCGATATCTCCTGAACACATTGCTATTTAGACCAAAATAATTTAAGTGGATAAAATAAAATCCAAGTAAGCCACTGTCTGAAATGGTGTTCAACTGCTACTGTGCCAAAGAACCTCAAGATTCCCAAATAGTGAGCTTTGAGGTTATGGGGAATGTTGCCCTGAAGAATTTCCTTGCCTGGTTTATTGTCTCCATTTTACTGTGCAGCAGCATGCCCATTTCACAGAAAAGAAAAATCGAAGACAGGTTAACCATCTGGCAATCATAGCAGCTACCATTTATTAAGTGCCTACTATGTACCAGGCATTGTGCTAAGTGTTGCACAAAGAAGACACTATCATTACCACCACCATGCCCATTTTAACCTCTGAGGCTCAGTGAGGTTAAGTAACCTGCCCAAGGTCATGCAGTTGGTCAGGGGCAGAGCCAGTACTGGAATCCACATTTGCCAATTCTACCATTTGTATTTTTTAACCCATATGTTATGCTGCCTCCTTTTCCCAAAACTTACACACCAGGAGATGCCAAGTGCCATCCTCATGTGATGATAGCTATCTGGAAGTCCTCCCTTTGATCAGAAAAGATATATTGAATGCTTACTACATGTTATGTACAAAGCCACCTGCTAGGCACCCATAACCTCCACCCTCAAAGTATTCATAGGTAGACACAGAGATATGTAAGCATCTAAATAAATTGCGTAAGCACATAAGTATACATTAAAGGCTGAGGCACAGAAAGAAAGCAGACAACTCTCTCTGGATGCGAAGGACTTAGACAAATGAGTGGAGCCCTACCTGAAAGATGAGAGAGTGAGTGCTGGGTAGAGCACAGACTACTTTTAGGGATCAACTACCCCAAAGTCTGGGCCTCACAAGGGTCCAAGAAGCTCTTTGTGCTGCAATGTCCTGGGTAGTAGAAACAGCAAGGAGCATGACAGATAAACCCACTGAAGACAGTATCTATTGTTTTATCTTCCCCATAACTTTCTTCTTTTGATCATTGGTCCTTTCCCAACTCTGTCCATAATATTTCCATAAAAGCTGCCAAGTTCTTTGACCTCAAAAGCCACAATTGATTGGTGAGATGGGTACTTGACCCAACCTGGGTCAATGAGAGGCCAAGAGGTGGCCTCTCTCTAGTTGGTTCAACCGTAATTTGAAAGTCAACACCTGTGGCCGCCATGCTTCCTACCACATGGAATAAACTCATCCATCGAGAGAGAATTAACCCAACATGTGGAGAGGAGCAGAAACAAGAAAACAATCGTCCTGCTTCATCAGGCCCAAGTGCCTCACACCCTGCCTGTGGCTGTTCAACCCTTGCTTGGATACTGTGCACCAACAGATTCCCTATTGGCTTAGGCAACTTTGAGTTGTGTTTCTATCACTTCAACCAAACCAATATATATGTGCTTCATAGTTTCCAAAAGATGAATCAATTAGTACTTGATTCTTCTGTTCCCTATGAATTTGACTTCATTCTGAAACATCTGTTGAGCACCTAGCACATGTCAGACCAAGCTATAACTAGGATGAGGTGACAGAAATTTGCTCCAGGGCACCAAAACTTAGATTTGAATATCAATGGATTGAGCGGGCCTTGGAAAAATGGGTGAAGCTCTCAACTCTTAAAAAAAAAAAAAAATACTCTTTATGATGGTGTTATCAGTCAAATATGAAGAGAAGAATGTCACATTATACTGTCGCTTAATTTTGTAGAAAAATACGTGTAAAAAAAGCTGATGCATTTTTTGTTTAACCTAAGATTTAGTGCAGAGTTGCTACTATAACCAAAATTATATGAAATACATCAAACATAATATAAAACTTAGCTTTCCAATTCTGAAACTCCATCTTTCCATTTTTTCGTTGTTGTTGTTCATTTCTTCTCCACTGTCTACAATGAAATCTTGGTCCCCTGTTAAAGGAGATTCACTTGCAGTGGGCTGACCCAAGCATAAATTATCTCTGAATAACAAGGACCTCCTGTAGTTAAAATAAGCAGTTACCAGATAGTGCATGATGGGAACACTTTAGGCCTCTTAGAATGGCAAATGACAAGTTCAGCCAGTACTAATGGATCCTAGGGATCCAGACTCCCTGCCCTCATGAAGCTCTCAGTCTGGCTGGAAGACTCAAACCCCTTCCAATCAAATTACTCTTTCAGTACTGAAGCTAGTGAAAGACAGTGACATTCTCCCAGGACTCCCACTATGTCATTCATCCTTTCTCCACCTTGCCCCACAAGTCCCCAGACCCAGCAGATGCCCTAGGGGCTCCTAGGCATGTCCTATTATATGAGGAGGCATTTTTACTATGGATCCTTCCTCTAGAGCCGGAATCTGCAAACTTTCTGCAGAGGGCCAAATAGTAAATACTTTAGGCTTTGCAGGCCATGCAGTCTCTGTCACAACTGCTCAACTCTGCTGTTGCAGCACAAACACAGCCATAGACAAATAGTACATAAATACACAGCGTCTGTGTGCCAATAAAATTTTATTTGCAAAAATAGGTGGTGGGCCATTACTGACCCTTGCTCTAGGTCATTTAGGGAACAGAGATGTGCTGGTCCTAGGCCTGTCTGTCACTGAGACACTCCTTCCCTCCCCCCTACTCCCAGCAGTACTGGCCCCTGCTGGCTGTGTTTCCCAGGATCCTGAATCTGTTAGCAGCTAGCCATTGCTGCCAGGACATTGGCTGGTGGGAGGAAGCTCAAAGTCAGGATATTTCTCCACGGATTCAGTCAGTTTCTCCAGCAGCAGCTCTGACTTCTCAGAAGCTTCAGCCCCCACAAGACATATGTGCCATGGTTCTTCTTCTACAAGTTTCTTATAGAAGACCCCAGCCCCGGGCTCTGCCAACCCTATTCCCTCCCTCTGTCCTTCCATCCCTGCTGTTAGAGGTGGCTTCCCGCTTTGGGTTGCAACACAGTGCTCTGCTTGGCTCCCAGCTCTTCCTTCTCATGTGTTACACACCCCTGAGTATATAAATTCCCTCAGTTTAAAAAACTTGGGAGTAGTTTCTTCTCCCCCCCCCACCCCATGATTTGGATCCTGGCTGATCCAGGAAGCAATGATTATGCCTTTGCTCTCCAAAACCAAACAGTGCTAAGAAACATTGCTGGCTGGGCCTGAGCGGGTTTTAAAGATGATATCCTTTCCTGGCTCTGTTGGAAGAAATAATGAGTTTAGCAGAGAAAGCACTTTGCTTTGAGAGTGAATCTTTCAGCAGTGCTTGACCTGAGCTGATGGATGGTTGTGTGCACGGAAAGCTGCACCATTCGGCTACTGTAGAAGGATCACAGAAAGGGGGTGGGGAAGTGATAGGAGGTGGTGAGAGTACCCTGTCCATAGGAGACTGCATGAACACCTCATAATAGCCAGGTCTGGTCAATGCAAAAAGTAGTGACTGTGACAATGTTGTATGTTATATACTATAATTAATAAAATGAAAATAAATATACAGAAAGCTAAGTGTTTTACATATTTATCTTGATGTTTCCCAAACTTGCTTATTAAAATTACCTATTCCTGCACCCCACTTGTTTTATTGACTCCAGAGATAAAGCTGAGATGCTGAGTTTGATAAACAGCTGAGTGATCTACTGACCAGGTAAGTTAGGGGCAAAATGTATCATCTCATTTCCTTTTACATCATACTTGTGAAGTAAATACTCTTACCCTCAATTTACAGATGATGAAACTAAAGCTCAGAGAGGCAAGGGGGCTTCAAAAGGACCACGCAGCTAGGAAATGGCAGGGCTTGATTCAAATCCAGTTCTGTTTGGCTCCAAAGCCCAGAGTACATGTTCCAGTTCACTGGCCACCTCCAATGAGCTATATGCTTGTCATGCATCTCTATCCTCACCATAACCCTGTGGGGCAGGGATTAGCAGCCTAGGAATAACTAGGAAGTGAAATGGGGATTTGAGCCCAGCTCCATCCAGCCTCTTGCCCATATACTTCCCTATCCTCCTTTTGGCTCCTGCTTCTCACCTACATTTACTACTTCTCTGCACTTCCAGTGATGTGTCCAGCATCTATTGGAACAAGGGGCAGGTGCCTATCCATCTGTCTATCTATCTATCCATCCTCAAGTAGAAGATGAAGCCAATGCAAAGGAGGGGACTGTATATTGGATGCTAACCTTTTTCCCACTACACACATAATCACCTAAATTCTCACAAGCCCGTGAAGGAAGTACCATCAGGAGTCTCATTTCACAGGTGAGGAAACAGAGGCACAATTTTTTAAGTCACTCACCCAAAGTTACACAGCTGGGATGGAAGCTAGACAGACCAGCTCCCAAGCCCACTCTGTGGTATGATACTTTGGGGACAAGACACGGGATCAAGCCACAGGTCAGAGAACATGATGATGAAATAAAGGGAAGTCATGTCAGTCTTCAAGCTTCAAGATGTCTCTCTCTGTCTTTATGGTGGTTCCTGAGCCTTTCACATAAAATGCGTCCCAAATATTCCAGTTTCACGTCAGCCACACTACTGAGCACATCAGAAATAGTCTCTTTGGTAGGCACTCAGAAGAAATGAAAATAATATGTCCACACAAGGACTTCACATGAATGTTCATAGCAATGTTATTCATAATGACCAAGAAGTGGAAGTAATGTAAATGTCAATCAAATGGTAAATAAACTGAGGTACACACATAAAGGGAAACGGTCAGCAATAAAAAGGAACACTACAGACACATGCTACAACATGGAAGAATCCCAGAAACATTATGCTAAGTGAAAGAAGTCAGATGCAGAAAATACACCTATTCTATGATTTCATTTATAAGAGATATCCAGAAAGGGCAGATCTATGGAGATGGAAAATATTTTAGTGGCAGCTGGGGCTGGAGGTAAGAATAAGGATTACCCAGAAATGAAGGATCTTTTGAGGATGATAAAAATGATCTAAAACTGGGGCACCTGGCTGGCTCAGTTGGTAGAGTATGTGACTCTTGATTTCATGGTTGTGAGTTCAAGCCCCATGTTGGGTGTGGAGACTACTTAATTTTTTTTTTTTAAAGATTTTATTTATTTATTTGACAGAGATAGAGACAGCCAGCGAGAGAGGGAACACAAGCAGGGGGAGTGGGAGAGGAAGAAGCAGGCTCATAGCAGAGGAGCCTGATGTGGGGCTCGATCCCATAATGCCAGATCACGCCCTGAGCCGAAGGCAGACGCTTAACCGCTGTGCCACCCAGGCGCCCCTGGAGACTACTTAATTTAAAAAAAAAAAAAAAAAAAGATCTGGGGCGTCTGGGTGGCACGGTGGTTAAGCGTCTGCCTTCAGCTCAGGGCGTGATCCTGGCGTTGTGGGATCGAGCCCCACATCAGGCTCCTCTGCTATGAGCCTGCTTCTTCCTCTCCCACTCCCCCTGCTTGTGTTCCCTCTCTCGCTGGCTGTCTCTATCTCTGTCGAATAAATGGATGAAATCTTTAAAAAAAAAAAAAAAAAAAGATCTAAAACTAAATTGTGAGAGGCACCTTGGTGGCTCAGTCAGTTAAGTGTCTGCCTTCAGCTCAGGTCATGACCTCAGGGTCCTGGGACTGAGTCCCACATCAGGCTCCCTGCTCAGTGGAGAGTGCCTCTCCCTCTTCCTCTGCCCGTCCCCCTGCTTATGCTCTCTAATAAATAAAATCTTAAAAAAAAAAAAAAAAACTAAATTGTGATATCAACTCTAAAAAAATCATTGAACTGTGTACTTAAAATGGGTGAAATTTACATAGCTGATGCACCAATAAACCTGCTTTTACAAATAAGAATAGGGTCAAAGACTGTAAGGAGGACCACCGCACCCTTGAATCCAGCCATGTAGCTGCAGCCTCCAGAAACCATCCAGGGTAAGACAAATCTCTGAGGACAAAAGTTGGGGAAACAAAGGCTGATCCTCCCCACTGAGACTCTCCATCCAACAGGGGTTCCAGCCTTTATTTTCTTAAGAAAGGTAACTGTCCTCCCACCTTCTCTGGTTCTTTTCCCTTGGAGCATTCTGCAGTGTCCCAACTGAGCATGTTTTGGAAGTCTCTCTCCAGACAAATCATTTGGTCCCTCAGAAAGCAAGGACCCAGGGGCACATGGGTGGCTCAGTCAGTTACGTGTCCAACTCTTGATTTCAGCTCAGGTCATGATCTCAGGGTCCTGGGATCAAGCCCCGTGTCGGGCTGCCTCCTCAGCACGGAGTCTGCTTGAGATTCTCTCTCCCTCTCCCTCTCCCACTCATGCTCTCTCCCTAAAATAAATAAATAAACCTTAAAAAAAAAAAAAAAAAAGCAAGCAAGCAAGGACTCAGCAAGTGTTTGCAGTGTGTCTCCAGATATTTTTCTGCTCACTGTGGGGGCAGGTGGCCAGACAAGTGATAGAAAGCCAAGGGCTCAGGGCTGCACAGGCAGGTGTCTTATGCAAGATCAAGCAGAATATAGACTGAAAAGTGTCCACTGGATTTCAGGCACTGAGGTCACTTGCAAATTTAATGAGAGTGTGGAACTTACATTCTAGGAGGGGAGTATATTAGTTATCTATTGCCATGTAACAAATGACCACAGAACTTAGTAGCTTAAAACATCTCACACTTCTCAGGTCATAGTTCCTGTGGGCCAGGGAATCCAGGCACAGCTTAGCTGGCTCCTAAGCTCAGAGTCTATCACAAGCTGTAACTAAAGTGTCAGCCAGGGCCAGAGTCTCCTCAGAAGGCTCAAATGGGGAAGGATCAACTTCTAACCTCGCATGGTTGTTGGCAGGACTCCATTCCTTGCAAGTTGTTGGACTGAGGGCCTCAGTTCCCACTTGCTGGATGTTGGCTGGAGGCCTGTAAATCTCTTGCCACATGAGACTCTCTCTGTAGCTACATACTTCATCGAAGCATGCCAACTGAAAAGGCAGTAGAGAGAGTTGGTTACCAAGATGGAAGTCAGAATCTGATCACAGAACTGACATCCCCTCAACATTGCTACAATCTATTGGCTAGAAGCAAGTTACTCAGTCTGAGGGGATTACGCATGGGCATGAATACCAGGAAGTGGGGACCACTGCAGGCCTTTACGGTGGCTGCCTGCCACAGAAAGCAAGACAATAAGCAATAAAAATAAACTAGATTGTGTATTAGGAATCGTTTATCTAGGGGAAAATATAGCAAGGAACAGAGATGGGCAACACGAGGACATAACGTTAAGTACAGTAGTTAGCCAAACCTTGCTGAAAAGGCAGCATTTCAGCAAAGACTGGGAGAAGATGATGGCACAAGCCTGGCTAAAATCTGGGGAAAGAGCCTTCTAAGTAGAGGGGACAGCACATGCAAAGACGGTGAGTGTAGGGTTGGAGTGTTGAGAACCAACAAGGAGCCTGGATTGGAGTGAGGAGAGGGTAACAAGAGATAACTCCAGAGAGGCACAGGGAGGCCAGATCACACAGGACTCATGGTGAGACAGTAGCCACTCCAGGGCTTTGAGAAGGGCAGGAAGTGGGTGCTGAGTGAAGCACTTGCCATAGGGAACCCCTGAATTCTCCTGCTCTGCTCTACCTCCCACTCTCGCTGGAAAGGATGGCAGGTAAGGCTGGCCAAGGTCCAGACAACCAGCTGCAACCAGGCAGACATGAGTGTGTGCAGGACCAAGCGTTTCCAGAGGTGGCCTCTGTTGCCTTGGCAACAGGGGCTTCCAAAAACCTCCCCAGGGACTCCTCAGGGCGGCAGCAGGCCTGGCCATTTCTTGTAATCCAGCAGCATAAGGACATAAAGAAATCAATTTATTGGCACAAACAGTCCTTCAGGCTCCTGTTCTTACTCTCCCTAGAATTCCATTCAGTGCAGAGCTCATTGGATCTCAGTGTGCAGTGGACTGATGAGCATTACTCTTGGTAGGAATGGGCCTCTCATGAAAGGGACAGGGTGATCTCCCTGATTTGATGAAGAAAAGGGCCTACGCTGTGTGGTTGGTGATGGCTCTGGGTTCCAAAACCGACTCTGCCATCTGCTAGCTGCATGACCTCAGACAAGTCACTTAACCTAAGCTTCATGTTCCTCAGTCCAGTGTTTAAGGATTAAAGAAGCTGACTGTTTCCTCCCGTATATGACCAAGACCCCTATCTGCCCTAGATCCTGACCCCTCCCACCTTATCCTCCCTTCTTCCTGAAATGTTTTAAGTCTTTTCTCAAATGTAACCTCCTCAGTGAGGCTCATCCCTCCCTCCCTATTTTAAACTGCAACATCTGGGGGGGGGGGAGTTAAGATGGCAGAGGAGTAGGGGACCCCTTTTACAGCCGGTCCCCTGAGTTGAGTTGGATAGGTACCAGACCATCCTGAACATCCAAGGAATCAGCCTGAGACGCAGGAAGATACATCTGGATCTCAACAAATGAACATCTCCAGCACTGAGTATTAAGATACGAAGTGGGGAGCCATGAAACCGAGCACAGATATCGTAAGATAAACGGAAGGGGAGGGAGGTGCCGCGTTTGGGCGCCGGGAAGTGGTAGCCACCTGCATGGGGGAGCGGGCGGACTCACGGAACAGCACCCGCAAGAGAGCACACTGAGACCATGAGCTGGGGAACACACGTGACAAGACTGAAACGGAGCTCCGGTGCGCTCACTGGAACCAGACTGAGACCGGGAGCTCCGGAACATGCGGGGGTGGCTGCTGGTGTCAGAAACACAAAGGACAGACACGCCCCGGCCCTGGAATTTAGGGCTGGGACACTGGGTGTGGGGCGCACATCCCAGGACGCTGCAGAGTTGAGCAGCACCAACAGAAATAGAGTTAAAGTGGCCAGAACATCAGTGGAGAACGGTCCGCGATCCCTCTGTTCTGAGACACAGGCTGAGATTTGGCCACTGCTGCTCTGACTCTCAGAAGAGGCACAGCAAACTGCCAGGGAAAGCCGCCAGGGAGCAAAAGCCTGGAAATACTGGCTCACAGTGTGCCCATCCCCATCCCCCCTCGCAGGGGACACGGAGACTCTACCCAAACAGGGTCGCCTGAGTATCGGCGCAGCAGGCCCATCCCCCAGAAGGTAGCCTGAAAAATCAAGAAGCCCACATCCCTAAGATCCCTATAAAACAAGTGCACACGGCCTGGGTCCCGGTCAATAATTTGGGCTCTGGACAACCCCACAACCTCTCCTCATCAGAATGACAAGAAGGGGGCGCCTGGGTGGCACAGCGGTTAAGCGTCTGCCTTCGGCTCAGGGCGTGATCCCGGCGTTATGGGAGAGCCCCACATCAGGCTCCTCTGCT